>NW_027097430.1:51339-100000 GCF_019320115.1 Miscanthus floridulus
GGGATGACCCACCGGGGGGAGGATGGAATGAGTCGGCAGGGGCTCAACAATCTTCTCAGTAAAGGCCCAACATTCTCCTTAATATTGGGATAAAAGGACTCTGAGAAGGAAACTCTCTTCCCGTCTTGCGTAACTGACACTGTAAATCAAGTCGAAAGTGCTTATTGCTTAACACGTTTTGTCTCAATGACAGGCCGCTCGAACATTGTCTGATTTTTTTAAGAGACTCGATCTTATGTATCTACTTATTGTCTTTTTGCCTTTGCTCGATAGTTCCGTAGCCGGTTTTTTCGGACGTTTTCTAGGATCTGAAGGAACCGCTATAATGACCACCACGTGCGTTTCATTTTCTTCGATCTTATCTTTGATTGCTTTTTATGAAGTCACACTAGGAGCCTGGTTTAGCCGGCCGGCCCTAGTTGATTAGAGAGATACGAGGAGATCTCGTTTGACGTGTTTAGATCTCCTCTTCCCTCTCTCTCTCTCTCTCTCTCTCTCTCTATATATATTATATATATATATATATATATATATATATATGATATTATATAATATATATAGATATATATATATATATATATATATAAGCCTTCTCAATCAATCTAATACAATATTCACGCAATCCTTATTGCTTTCATGGTATCAAGAGATTAGGTTTTCACCTTTCCTTCTGGCCGCCGCCTCCCCTGTGCGCACGCATGCACTGCCATGGCTGCTCCTCCCATCGCCCCTGCCCCTATCGCTCTGCTGCCACTTCCGTGGTCATCAGCGACGATGCGAGGACGCTGTGACTGCCGCTTAGTAGGCTGAAGCCACTCGCTAGGCCAAGGAAGACACCGAGCACCAGTGAAAACCCTAGTTTAGTTTTGGATAATTGATGAAACCTATTAGACTAATCCTCGATTTAAGTGTAGACAAGTTAGGATGGTCCAAGACCAAGTGATAGAGCAAGATAAAGTTCATAGTGATGATGGTGGACATGTGATGATGAACAAGCTCTAAACTTGGAAAAGAAGAAAGAGAAAAATAAAATGGGCTCAAGGCAAAGGTATATTTGATAAGGCCATTTTGTTTTGCCACTCAAGACACCTAGTGGGTGTGAGTGGGTTTAGGATAGATAGCCATACTATTAAAAGGGGTGATCTCGACGTAAATACGGTTGTCTAGTACCACTAGGTGATCACATACTTACATATGCATTAGGACCTAGTGTGCTAACTTAACACCCTTGAAAATGCTTTAAAAATATGCTAACACGTGCACAAAGGTGAGACACAATGTGTTTAGCACTAGGGAGCAAGGGTAAAGAAGTTGGAGTTGAAAAGGAGAAGAAAAGGTGGACCGGACCCTAGAGGGATTTTTAACTTTTTGCCATCCTTACGGATGACACTCTTTCGTTTGCCACATTTGGTGTGTGCCCCTACACATTTGCCATCGTAAACAGTAACCCTCCTATGTTTTTACCATTTTGCTAAGGTGGCATGCCAGATGGGCACGCCAGTGTGGCAGGGAGCCTGGGAGCCCTAATTGGCACGCAAAATGACCACGCTACCCTCGCCTCCTTCTATCCCAGCTGGCCTAGCCCCGAGTCAAACCTAGTCCACTCCCCCTTCTTCCCCACTCCTGGCGACAGTGACTGGGCTGTGGCGGATGCGGCGACGACGGCAGCATCGAGTCTCCTTCCCCTTCCTTGGACGTAGGATGCCCATACTAGGTACTACCCGCACTCCCCTAAACCCTATTTCCCCAGTTGATCCTCGTCCTCCATGCATCCCATGGCTCGGAGGGCGGAGCCTCTTCATCAAGGAGCATGGCGTCGTGGGCTATCGAGGAGGAAGACACTAGGAAGGAGACTGGGCTCCCGATGATCATGTCCCACATGCAAGAATGAGAGGGTAATCGAGCTGATAGTGAGGACAACAAAGAACGTCAACCAGGGGTGCATGTTCTTCAAGTGTCCCAGAAATATGCCCAGGGTAAGGGTTTTCCTTGATCCATTTTGAATTTTTCTGGTTTTGGTTTTGGTTGAAGAACCCTAACTGTTAGGCATTTTACAGATGGTTGGTAGATGTAGGTTCTATGAATTTAGAAAGCATACTTGAAGAAGCTGGTGGAGTTGAAGTTTGTTGTCATTGATCTTGAAGCTGGCCTAGGTGCAGAAGAAAAGTAGAAGAAGCTTGGGGATTTAGTGAAGAAGAAGCACAGTCAAAGTGTGCTGGGACGAACAGCATGGAAGCCAAGATGGATGCCCTGATTTCTTTGCTTAAGATGTTGATTTTAGTGTTATTTGTTGTATGCATTGTTGCCATAATGTATGTGTTCAAGTGAATGGTTGTTCTCAGTAGTAGGAAAATGTATGTTGAACATGTTAATTCAATGGAAAAATATATGCTGAACATTATTGCCTATTGTATATTGCATCAAATGGTTCTTTTGTCATGACAACAGCCAAAAATTCCATGAACCAAACAAGATGATGAAATTGACAGAAATTTGCATACCAAGCTAATCCATTATTAGGTTCAGCAGTTGTCATACACACTGGTCCATACATAACAGGTCCATCCCATACATAACATATCCATGACAACCATACATAATTGGTCATAGGAGTTCCTGTCTCCAAAATACATACAAAAGAACAGCCATTCAAACAGTGGTTGTGCCTTAGTTGCCAGCCTTTGTTGGTGTTGCCTTCTTCACCTTAGTAGCTAGTTGTTTCTTTGGGTCATTTTTGGCTGGTTGCACTGCTACAGCTTCATCTGCTGGTACTATCTCCAGTGGCACTGGTTCATCCAAGTCCAGCCCCCTACAAGTGAATAACTAGTTAGTTGCTTGTGCATCTCATAGTACATTAGTGGCTGGTTGATGTAAATAGAAGCAACAAACCTTTTGCTGCCTGGTGCTTGATCCACCTGCACTGCTGATCCTTGCATAGCTTGGCCTGTAGCTCCTTCATGTGCTTGCTTAGTACTACTTCCCTTGCTGCTACTGCTCTGGTCCTTAGTGTCCTTGTAGGTTCCTTTGTTGCTACCTCTCCTCCATAGTTGTTTCTTTGTCAGCAGTTTTCTTCTTCCTTGTAGTCTTTGTTGTTGCTGCCTTAGTGGTGGGAGATGATGTTTCCTCTCCCTCCTTTGCTGGTTCATCCTTACTAGGTTTCTGCTTCTTCCTTCTAGACTTAGTGGTTGTCTTCTTGGTCCTCTTCCTATACATGATGTGTTGTAGTAGATAGATTAGTGTAACAATAACTGATGAAATTGCAAAAGAAACATACCTTTTTTGGTGCCTGTTAGTAGACACCTCTAGCTGGTGGCTCTATGGCCAAGCTCACCACAACTCTTACATGTCACTTGCCTTGTTGCTTTCCTTGTCCTCTCCAAACAGTGAGAATCCTATTCTTCCTTTGTCTCCTAGGTCCTATCTTTTCTTGGCCACTGGTGGAAACACTTTGAAGCCCTTGTCAACTGTAGGTCATTGTTGCTTATCAGTTATGCGGTATCACACCTGCATAAGTTGCCTATAACTTTTTCACTGAGTAGTACCCATTAATATTTTCCATGTCTGGCTGCCTTCAGTGGTGATCACAGCAAGGGCATGTGGGCAGGGCTTGCCACTGACCTACCACTCTATAGTACACTCCTGTAGATCTAGGTAGACAACATGCCTTCTGATCTCCTCACCCTTGTACATCACAGTCACTTCAGCTTCTTGGGGTTCCCTTTAGTCACCTAGAGATGATCTAGTCCCTTGCTGGTAGCATTTAGCTGGTGAATGATAGCAGGAAGGATGACACCAGTCAAAGCTAGTGAGATCTTCCTTATTTTCTCAAACAAGACCATTGTCTTGATCCTAATTGCATCTGCAAGGGAGTCCAGTGGTAGGTCTTTGAGATGTTTGATCCAAGCATTCCAACACTTAGCAAGATTATTGTTTATGTAGTCACACTTAATGTCTGCTGAGAACTTGCTTCTAGCCCAAAGTAACTTGTGATGCTCATTTATCCAAGGTAAGATGCATGCTGAACCTACAACAAACCTTGGCCATGAGCCTCTCGTACTTCTCCTCTATGTAAGCTCTAGCTACTGGCCACATGTATTGACCCAATAGCCACATGTATTGACCCAACAATGAACCACTACCCTGCCCTTGAGAAAACCTTTTCTTCATGTTGTCCATCAAATGACTAAAGCATTCCCTCTGCTCTGCCCTTGGGAATACCTATTAACTACAACCTCTAGACCCTTGCAGGCATCTGTGCACATAGCTAGTTTGTCTAATGGACCAAGTGCCTTGCCTAATTGCTCCATGAACCAAATCCAGTTCTCTTTGGTCTCAGAATCAAAGAAACCAAATACTATTGGGAACATCCAATTGTGCCCATCTATAGCATTAGCTGCAGGCATGTGTCCATTCCACTGCCCATTGAGAGCAATGGAATCTATACTAATGTATGGCCTATAGCCCTCTAGGAAGCCATCTATACTACCCTTGAATGCATAGAAAAAATCTACTAAAATGAACCTTCTTGCCTACTTTCCACAGTGTCTATCTCAACAACACTACCTGGGGACCTAAGCACTATCTCTACTTTGAATCTGAATAACCAATCAAATGAATCGTCCCACTTACCAAAAAGCTTATCTATAGCCCTCTACCTACCATACCAGCAAGTCTAGTAATTTATGTTGATCTTGTATTTCTTCTCAAGTTCTTCTTTGAGCTCCCTTGCCCCCATCTGAGGCTTGTCTTTAAGCAGAGGCACTGCTCTTTCTGTAATCCATGCCTGGGATGCCATCCTGTTCAAAACTCTCCTTCTTGAGTCACAAGTATGCACATTAGAGTTTATTTGTATCTACAACAAACAAACAAGCAAGCCAACATTAGACTATATTTATGAACTAAGTTTCATACAAACCACAGAACAACAAGGTTAACTAGATCAAAAAAATAGTGGCATGTTCTAGAACAAAAAATAGTTAGTAATATATACCCTAACACTGTTATCTCTCTGAGTTCTAACTCTAATAATCCACTTGCATCCTTTTGATTTGCAAAATCCTCTAAACCTTTTAGGATTAGATTTCTCAATACCCAACTCAAACTCTTTGACTATAGCATGTTGCTTAACTACCAATCTGAATTGAGGCATTGATGGATACAATGTGCCTACAGACATGTCAGGATTGTCCTCTATCATAGAAAAACAAGGGCTCAGTTGATTCATTGTCATCAACAGGGATAGTTGTTGCTTCCATTTCTTCTTCCACATCAGGAGGAATCTCTAGCACTAGAATCTCTAGTGGACCAATCAGCACCTGCTATCCCCTCATCTGCAGCTTTGAAGCCCATGGCTTCATAGATTTGTTCCTCATCCACTAAAATAGTAGCATCCCCATCTAAGTTTTCCTCAGGTAATATTGTGAAAGCTGACCAATCAATAACAAAATCATTTGATTTTGTATGCTCTGGACTGCTACAAGCATCATCTGTGCATTCAACATTTCCTTGCTCTGTTGTTACACTGGATGTGGCATGAACACTATGCTCATTTGGCACATTTCCTGCTGCTGCATCTCTGTTCTGTCTGGATGATACCTTATCCTTGTCAAGTACTTCATAGCTAACATCCATTTCCTTCTCATCCCATCTAGCTTCTATCATCTCCCTGAACTGCTCATCAGTAGTAACCTTCCATTTTGTCCTACTCTCCTTGTCTAGACCCCAAACAACTAGCTGCTGCCCACTACCCCAAATGATCTTTCCAGCCATTTCATTCACAAATTTAGATAGAGAGCAGTGACTGGTAAGATCAATCCAAACATCATGCTCTTGGTCATCCATTCCGATAGACCCATAATCAACATTGGCTATGTACTTAGCAACGCTAACGTGGATTTTAAACACATTGCCAGGATCAATCCTAACAATAATCATAAACAAATAAAGAAACATGTGGAGTTCGGAGACATCCAACTCCAAAAACACTACGGGATCCCAAAACTACACCAAACACTATGGCACATTGAACTTACCAAGGAGGGCAGTCATTCCACTTCATCTTAACGCATACGATCAACAACAATGGCTACCACAATGTCACTACAATCAAATGGACCACCAATCAAATCGAAACCGAATCAAATCAAAACCCTAGATTGGGGAATGCAATTGGGGAAATAGGGTTTAGGGGAGTGTGGGCAGTACCTAGTATGGTCGTCCTACATCCAAGGAAGGGGAAGGAGACTCGATGCTGTCGCCGCCACCACGTCCGCCATAGCTGCCATCGCCGTCGCCAGGAGTGGGGAAGAAGGGGGAGTGGATTGGTTTGACTCGAGGTTGGGCCGGCTGGAGACAAAAGAAGGAGGCAAGGGTAGTATGGTCATTTTGTGTGCCAAGTTGGGTCTCCCAGGATCCCTACCATGCTGGCATGCCCATCTGGCATGCCACCTTAGCAAAAATGGCAAAACATAGGAGGGTTACTGTTTGCGATGGCAAATGTGTAGGGGCACGCACAAATGTGGCAAACGAAGGAGTGCCATCGGTAAGGATGGCAAAAAGTTAAAAATCCCAACCCTAGAAGGGTGAGTCCATCCACTAACCCTAGGTCCTCTGCCAGACCTACTGGCCGGACTGGACTTGGTGCTATGACGCGACCAGACCCTATCCACAGCGTTTGGTTGCTTGGTGGCATAGCGTGAAGGACGCATGGCGAGCAGGTGTGGACCGGACTCAGGCTCTAGGTCCAGTCGGTGCGAACCAGATTTGGTCCGAAGCACCTAGGAGCTCTTTGTTCATTTTTCTTCATGACCGGACCCTAGGGTCTCCGTGCGACTGGACCCAATGGTGGCGCTTTCCATGAGTCCGATCAAGGGTTTGGTGGCATGTGGCTAGAGTGAACCGGACCCTAGTGTGAGTCCGGTCCCATGGACCGGACTGGGTCTAGTCGCTATTTCCCTCTCTAGATGTTCTTTATTGAGCTCTAGAGTCACAGACGTAGGAGCGATTAGACCCTAGGGTCAGAGTCCGGTCTAGAGGTTGCTTGTGCACGTAGTAACTTAACCATTGGAGATTGACACGCGACGTTGAACGGTGGTCCACGTGGCAGCCATCCGGGAACCAGACCCTGCTGACCAGCTCTTTGAGCCAAGGGTGCTCTATAAATAGATTGTGGCTGGCTCTAGCTCACTTTGTTGAACATTTTTATCAGTGATACATCCTTGTGAGCCAAGCCAAACACCTCCCACTCATCTACTTCATTGATTCATCATCTTTGTGAGATTGAGAGTGATTCTAGTGCATTTGCTTAGTGTTTGAGCATCTAGTGGCACTAGTGATCATGTGAGCTATGGGATTGCTTGTTACTCTTGGTGGTTGCCATCACCTAGACGGCTTAGAGCAGCGGAGGAGCTTTGGCATGAGTTGGTGATTGTTCGTGGCCTTCTCCTGGTGATTATGGGGGGTTCTTGATCTTATTCCCCATGGGCACGGGCGGAGCCACGTTGGGGCCATCCTTGTCATTGGTAATTTTTCAAAGGATAGTTGTGACTCTATGAGACTGCATGCATATTACTTGCTGCACAGCCACATGGCTGCATGCATATAGTTATTTTCTTACACTTGATTCTATAGCTGAGCAACAAAGCCAACATGACAGTATGAAAAAGTTACCTAGCTTTTGACACCGATGTCTTAGCTAAAGAAATAGAGATAAATTTTAGGTAGATATGCTATGGAGCTTGATCTGGCCCCCTCTTCCTTTTAGCTCTGGCTCCACCACTACCTACAGGTGATCGCGAAAAGGTACTCTAGTGGATTGCTCATAGCTTGTGGATCCCTATCTTGTGTTGGTTGTGCGGCACCCTATTGAGGGTTAGGTGTGTGATGCCTATTAGCACGTGAACCTCCAAGTGGGTGAATTCGTACAACGGAGACATAGCTTGCCGGCAAGCAAGTGAACCTCGAAGGAAAAATCTTTGTGTCATCTTGTCTCCGTGGTGTTCATTGGCATTCATTAATTGATCTCTTGCCTGGCTCGATATACTCATCCCTAGCTCTTATATTTACTTTCACATACTCTTGTGTAGAGCTAGTTGTAGTTAGTTGAGTTGTGTAGCATAATTAGTTGTAGTTATCTTGCTAGCTTGCTCACTCGTAGAAGTAGCAACATAGCCATTCTATGTTATATAGAGATCATAATCAATAGCATTGGGTAGGTGGCTTGCAACACATTCACTAGAGCTAGTGCAAGTTTGCAATTATAGCCTTGTTGTCATCTAACCTTTTGTTCTAGTGATTTGTAGAAATTTTATTAGGCTATTCAACCCCCTCTAGCCATTTAGGACCTTTCGGCCAGGCTCTTCCCTTGCTCGTGCGACTGAGGTTGAGCGCAAGGTCACCCTTGCCCAGCAAGAGCACGACACTACAGATGTGCGCCTCCATGCTGCCCTCGATCATGCCGCCTTGAGCGTGCTATGGCTGAGTCGCCTCTGGAGGACACCACACCCAGTGAGGACAAGGACGATGTGTCTACCGACAACGAGCTGGAACTCCGCAACACCCTTCTTTAACATGAGGCAGCAGCGCTCCTTAACCTGCACGCCCAAGCAGTTGCTATGTAGAACATCCACCTTCTCATGCCACTCGTCCTCGATGTCGCCGCAACCTTCTATGGCCACTAGCGTGAGTCGTTTCTCCTTGTCGTGCCGTTACTCCCTAGAAAGCCATGTTCTCTCCGACGTGGCCACCCCCAAATCCCCTGGTTGGGCATGAATGGACTGCATCATGTGGACTTGGATCACCGACACCATCATCGATGCCCTCACCGAGGCCATCATCGAGTGTGGCACCACCGTCGGCACCTCTTAGCTAGGCATTGAGTCGTAGTTTCACGACAATCATGAAACTCATGCCCTTCACCTCGACGCCGCCTTCCGTAACTTCAAGCAAGGTGACCTCGACATCACCGCATACCGCCAAAAGCTCAAGGGCATGGCAAACGCCCACCATGACCTTGGCAAGCCCATCAATGACTAGACTTTTGTCCTTAATCTTCTGCACAGTCTCAATGGCCATTTTGAAGCTATTGGGCTCCACCTTCATCGTGGGTGTCCGTTTCCCTCTTCTTTATAGGCATGCAACGACCTGCTTCTCAATGAACTCACCATGGAGGAGTCCACTCTAGCCCCTCCATCCACCACCCTCCACACTAGGGCTGCCACCTCCAGCGGTGCACGACCACCTGCTCTAGCACCAACAGCTCCACCTTCCACCCTTAGTAGCATCCACCGAACCCACAATAGCCATCCTCTAACTCCACAGGGCAAGCATGGGCAGTGGCTCCTCCAATGTCACACCCAGAGGTCCAGCCACCGCTGTGTGGCTATAGGGTGGAGATGGCAGACTAGGGGGGTGAATAGTCCTTTCTAAAAATTAAACATGTTAGCTAACTGAAACAAATGCAGAATTAAAACTACTGGTCTAGCCAAGACTACACCCTCTATCTAAATTCACAAGCACCTTATAAAATATCCTAATTAGGCAACAAAGGTGCCGGACTAGCTAGAGCTCACCTAATCGATGCTAGAAGCAAGGTCACACAAACCTATGCAACAAGTACTCAAGCAACCGGGAGAGCTCCTACACAATCTAGTAAGCAAAAGCACGGAGCTCCTAAGCTCACTAGCAATGCTCAACAACAAGGCTACACAAGCCAAATTAGAGAGCCTAAATTACTTAGCTACACAAACTAAGCAATGTGACTAACAAGGCTACTCAAGCCAATTAGTCACGCAAGGGAGCTACTTCTATGCTACATAAACAAGAAGGTAACTAGCAAGCTACACAAGCTAACTAATTACAATGGCAACTACACAAGCATAATATATATGAAGTAAATACAAGCTTGTGTATGGGGATTGCAAACCAATGGGAAGATGATGACACAGTGATTTTTATCCTGAGCTTCACTTGGTTGCCACCAAGCTAGTCCCCGTTGTGTCGACCACTCACTTGGTGGTTTGGTGGCTAATTGGCATCACCTGCTAAGCCCACATGTTGGGCACTACAAGAACCTACCCCAAAAGTGATAGTAGCTCAATGACATGCTCTACTAGAGTTGCCCTACGCAGCTCCTGTGGGGTGAGCACAATACCCCTCACAATCACTTCTCCGGAGCACCACACAATCTTCTTTGTGTGCTTCAACAGAGACCACCACCAAGCCATCTTGGAGGTGACAACCTCCAAGAGTAACAAACACCACTAGCTTATAACTCGATCACCTAGTGCCACTCAATGCAATCTCTCAATGCAAATCGCACTAGAATCACTCACTCATAATCGATTTGCACTCTTGCAAGCACAAGTGAGTTAGAGGGCATCCAAGCACTCCTACACAAGCCACCAAGGCATGAGGGTGCTCCGCTACTAGCCCAAGGCTAGCTAAGGCTCCTATTTATAACCCTATGAACAAATAGAGTCATTACCCATTCACTGGGTAAAAGTCGCATTGACCGAACGCGTTCGGCAGGGCGACCAAACATGTTCGGTCACTGCGTTCGGTCACAGCTACGCTACCATGTCTCCCTCTTCAAATCAAATATCCATTGGTGCCCAATGGCTAACTCAGTCATGCTCTGACATGATTGATCAAACGTGACGTTAGAAAATGAACGAACGCTCCTTAACGCATAGTCCGATCGAGTACAGAGAGCTCCCAGAGCCGCTCTGTGTCGATCGGACGCACCCAATGTCAGGTGCTCAAAGTTGTGCACTCCACCTCCTCTGACCAGATGCAACGCTCAAAGTCATGTCACTTGAAGCACTGAGAGTTCGGTCACAGCAAAAAACTACACCAAGAGGTTCTAGGGAAAACCGAACGTGTCGGGTGCAGGCGACTGGACACATCCCAGCATCCAATCCTCTCGGGCTACACTCTATCGTGCCACATTAGCCAGACTAGACATAGGAATAGTGTTCCCCTAGTGTCCAGTCACTCCACTAAGTCAGAGTCTGGTCACCCCAGCAACTCTGCCCGTGCCTAGGATGAACACCAGACACGTCCGGTCCCACTATCAGATGCGTTCGGTCACCTTATGACTAGCGTTTCCAACTCCTTTCACTTCATCCTTATTTCTAAATTGCCAACTACAAAGTGTCTCACCATAGTGCACACGTGTTAGCATTTTTCACAAACATTTTTCAAAGGATTAGTCACTCAATTCACCACGTCACTCGATCCTAGCAACAATGCAAAGTTAGATCACTCGAGTGGCACTAGATGATCGATATACAAACAAGTTTGCCCCTCTTGATAGTATGGCCATCTATCCTAAACCCCGTCATAAACATCTCTACACACATATGACTAGTGAAATGAAATGCCCTATAGGTTATACCTTTGCCTTACACATTCCATTCCATCTCCTCTAATGTTGATGCAACACATGCTCCAACCTTGATCAACAAATGATATGATCCACTTCATATCATCACATGACCTTGTTGGTTCATCGATCTTGACCTCACTTACTTTTCACTGTTGCCTTCATCCATCGGTGCCAAGTCTTGCTCAAGCTTCACTGCCACGCGGTCCATCGCTCCAAAGCCTCCAACTTGCCCTTTACGCTTGCAATCGGTCCATCAAGCCAAGTCTTGTCTTGATCTTCTCCACCTTAGTAACATGACTCCATGTCATGTCTCATATGCAATGAGCTCCTTCATCACATGTGTGAGCCTTGCAACAAATCCAAGCCATCTTCACCATCATGGCATGAGTTGCTCACACAAGTGTACCTATGGACTAATCACCTGTGTATCTCATATTTAAACGCATTAGCCCACCTAAATTATCACTCAATTACCAAAACCAAACAAGGGACCTTTCAGTGGCCTAATCTTCATCAACCATGGACCGGGTCCATCAACATGTGGTCTAGACCTAGGCCCTCGATGCTACCGCACCCCCACACCCTCCTCACCGGTATCCAATAGGCCCTAGTGGTCAGTAGCTTCCCCAAGCGCTCCTAACCATGGCTTAGCAAGGATGGGACATCCATCCTAGCATCTAGCAATGGGTGCTCCTTCTGGCTAGTCTATACAGCCCTACCATCATGCGCCTGGCTAGGATACACCAAGCCTGGCTATGAACTTTTAGATTATGTCGCTCCAGCAGCCTGCATCAAACAACTGGTACTTTGACTCTGCGCCTCCAACCACATGACTTCTAACACTGGTATAATCACCATCCCTTCTCCACATACATCATCTCCATCTCATATTGTTGTCGGTAATGGGAACCTTCTTCCTGTTACTTCCTCTAGTGTTACCAATTTTCCTCATAACCTTCATCTTAATAATGTCCTTGTTTCGCCGAGTCTTATTAAGAACCTTATTTTGGTATGCCAGTTTACTTCTGATAACAATTAGTCTATGGAGTTTGACCCTCTTGGCTGTTCTATGAAGGATCTTCGTTCTCAAAGAGAGATCGTTAGGTGTGATAGCCCGGTCTTCTCTATCCGCTGTAGTTTTTGAAGTCTGCCTCTACTCTCCTCATTGCTACCAGTCCTTCACTTTGGCACCAGCATCTTGGTCATTTTGGCCATGAAGTTTTGTCTTAGCTAGCACAGTCATCTACTATTCCATGTAATAAGAGTGCTAGTCAAACACTATGTCATGCCTATTAGTTGGGTCGTCATACTCGTCTACCTTTTCATGCGTCCTCTTCCCACACTACTCATATTTTTCTGTTAATACATTATGACTTGTGGATGTCGCCTATTGCTAGTGTTTTTGGTTGCAAGTATTATCTTGTCCTGCTCGACAATTTTTTGCATTATCTCTAGACTTTTCCGCTTTGGCTAAAGTCTGACACTTTTTCCACCCTGTCTAATTTTTTTGCCTATGTCGCCACGCATTTTGGTGTCACCATTCTAGGTATCCAGTGCGATAATGGTCATGAGTTTGACAACCACACTTCTCGCACTTTCTTCCTCTCCCATGACGTCCAACTTTGGATGTCCTATCCATATACCTCACCTCAAAACGGTAAAGGTGAATGAGTTATCCATACCATCAATAATGTCATTTGCTCTCTCTTGTTTTAGGCTAGTATCCCACCAGCTTATTGGGTTGAGGCCCTCTCCACCGCCACACTCCTCAATATTCTTCCTACCAAGACACTTAGTTTCTCCACCCCTCACACAATGCTTTATGGGTCTTTGCCCTCTTATGAGCATCTTCATGTCTTTGGGTGCGCTGCTACCCGAACCTCTCCACCACTGCTCCCCATAAACTCTATCCTCTATCCTCTCTCCTATTGTGTGTCTTCCTTGGACACTCCCCTCATCACAAGGGCTATTGCTGTCTTGACTGGTCTTCCCCACCGGATCATCATCTCCTGGCATGTTGTCTTTGATGAGACGTCCTTCCCCTTCTTCAAGGATCCCGGTCGTCCCACACCCTAGGACTTTGAGTTTTTGGACTCCACTAACCCTGTGATGACTCCCCCAGTGCCTTCATTTTTTCTGCCTCCTAGATATCTAGTGCTACCGCATAGCCACGTGCGGCTGTCCCTGTTCTTCTAGGGAGCAGTGCCCCCTAGGTTGTTGCTGCTCCCTTGGATTTTGGTTGTCCAGCAGCTGGCTGGGCTCCTCCAATAGCCGGCCCAACTCCTCTAGCAGTCGACCGGGCACCTTTAGTAGCCAGCCCAGCAACCTCGCGTGTCTAGCTGGCCACCCTCAGTAGCCGGCAACACACCTCAAGTAGCCTCCGGCGGCACTATGCTTATGCCAGCTGGCCCATCAGCGCCTTCAGTGCCTGTCACTTCCCCACCTAGCTTTCAGTGCTAGGGCGGGCTTGTGTACAACCGCCGCCCATAGCGCTAGGGCTAGGGCACTAGTTCCTCTGATTAGGCTAACGTACAGCCATCGCCCATGACCCCCCTCGACTCCGGTTGCTACACTAGCCGTTGTATCTCTAGCTGCTACACCAACTGCTCCATCAGTCACTCCTGTTCACCTCCCTACTAGGGCAGTTCCCATTGTTCCTATGGCCAACCAGCATGCTATGCGGACATGTGGGAAGGCCGGTTTTTGACAACTGGACACTCCAGGCGTCTCCTATGTCTCCCATCCCACGGACTTATCGCACCGCGCTTGTTGACCGCAATTGGCATGTAGCTATGTAGGAGGAGTTTTCTGCCCTTCTTACCAACCACACTTGGGATCTTGTTCCATGACTGTCTCAATCCAATGTGGTGACTGACAAATGGGTGTTCAAGCACAAGTTCAAGGCAAATGGTTCTCTCGAGCGCTACAAAGTGCGCTGGGTTCTCCGTGTCTTTACTCAGCGCTGAGGCATCGACTATGATGAGACTCTTAGTCCTATTGTGAAGCTCACTACCGTCTAGATAGTTCTATCTTTAGCTATTTCTCGCAGTTGGCTAGTACACCAACTCGATGTGAAGAATGCTTTTCTTCATAGGACACTTTCAGAGATAGTCTATTGCGCCCAACTAATATGTTTTGAGGATTCCTCTTGTCCTGACTTCATGTGTCATCTGAATCAGTCCTTGTATGGGCTGAAGCAGGCGCCCCGTGTGTGGTATAGTCGGTTCACCAGCTGCCTTCTCGGCCTAGGTTTTGTGGAGGCCAAGACAGATACATCATTGTTTGTCTTCCATCGTGGTCTTGACACTGCCTACCTCTTGCTATATGTGGATGATATTGTGCTGACTGCCTCTTCCTTAGATTTGCGTCATGCATTATTGCCGCTCTTCAGCATGAATTTCTATGAAGGATTTGGGAGAACTTCATCTTTTTTCCTAGGTATGCAGGTTTAGCGCCCTGCCACTGGATTATTCTTGTCACAACATCAGTTTATGTTGGATATCTTGGATTGCACTGGCATGGCTGACTGCCAGCCGTGTTCCACTCCGGTTAATCTCAACCTAAAGCTCTCTATTGATGGTGCTACTGTTGACATTTCGTAACATCGCTACTAAGAACAAGGTTATGAATTTAATCTCTAGCAACAACGCCAGAAATGCTAGTTGGTAATTACTTGTGACTTGAAAGAATAAATATATGAAAGAAAATGATCTGCAAGCGCACAGATAATATACCATTGTAGCACTTCACCCGGGAGTATTCCAAGTATCGTTATTTATATTTTTACCACAGGGAAGGTCTGGCACGAACATGTATTGATAACTTATACTATTGATGGAGAAGTAACCATAACCAATATTCTATTCATAACAGGGGTAAGTCAGAGGATAAATTATGCATATGATAAGTATTGATCAATGATAAATCACTCAGAGTACTCCTTTCTATGGCATTAGCATGGTTAAGTAGAATATTAGAAGAATAATTCCTAAGTCATTCTTAATTACAAGTCAAAGCATACAATAATTAGTGCAATTACACCTATTAGTCATGGCTAAGGTCATCTTTATATCTACACATAAAGGATATTACTAAGGAAGATTATGAACAGAGCTTGTTCTTCCTTCGTAAATGGACCCTACTTTCACCTATATTTGGAGAGTGGACTACAAAGGACTCAATAGGAGTGTCACATCTATGATCTACTATGGCAGAACCTCCTAAGTTATAGGGCCCACATGCACCTGTCACTGTCCAATGACCTTTGACATTTATGCATCTGTTTCCAATAACTTAAAAAGACTGTCGGGTGTCCTCGGGGAACCCCGAATCATCCACAATTTCCGAGCAGGATCACGTTATAGAGTCATTTGCAGTATTACAACATTTATTCAAATATCTACACCAGAGTAAAAACAATGGAAGTCTTACAATAACATAATTTACAAAATAGTGGTTTCAAACCTCATAACTAAGTTTGATGATTATTACAAAACAAAATAGTGGAGCGGCATTATAATATAATACAAAACACACAATGAGACTGCCTTGCCCAAGGGACACACATTTACTTCTCATTGTCATCACAAGGTACAACTGTCATGCAGCACGATCCACAATAGATCTGCTCATGAGGCTCACCTGCAACAAGGGTCAACGAACCCTGAGTACAAAAGTACTCAACAAGACTTAACCAAAATAAGAACTGATAACTCAGGAATGTAGGCTCAGGGACTCAAGGTATGGTTTTAGCAATAATCAAAGTTATTTTGCGTAAAAGCTTTTTGACAAAATTCTTTGTTTCAATAGTTTAAACTTCATAAAATCATATACAAAGATGACATGATCCGTAATGAGATCATGAAACTTCATATCCAACACCTTCATCAACCATTCTCAAGTTCTAGTTATTAATACTACGATGATGAACAGTGAGTTGAGTCTCCATAACTAAGGAGCAACGACGATTCAAAATGATTATAAACCCAGCTGGGACTTCCAGACCACACGACATATGCAGGTCCCCGACCTACATATACCAACCTACCCTCAGATCCTCTAAAACAAGAATGGGTCCACGCCACCCGAGAATACAGTACTCCACCAATCCAGCCCATAGCCACGTGGGTACATGCTATTCCCGCCATCTCTCCACTCCCAGTGCATGAGTAGCCATTCTCGTAATAGAATCGCCAAGTTCAGGCTTACCGGAGTATGTGGTTAGTACTACAAATTCTTACCTCATGCAATTCAACAACGGACATGCCTTAATCGACACAGGCGGAAAGAACCCGCTCACAAGACCTCCATGTCTTGTGGCTCACACACACCGAGTCCACCCGGTCTAGATTTATTACTCCACATTCCCATATCACATGCTAACATAATTAACCAATGTTCCATTTAAAACTTGCAGGTGGTAGGTAATCACCCAACTTTCATCGTTCTACGCATAGCTAAGCAAAACTAGGCATATACGAGTTTAAAACTGGTAATATGGTAAATATGGAATAACAAGGGTGGTAATGCACTAATTAGGCTCTTACTTAACTCCTAATCACTTAATGTAGTAATGGAAAGCAAAAGCGAAATTAATTTGTAAAACACAAGGTAGGGTTGTATGCATCCGGGGCTTGCCTTCATTGACGGAAAAGTCCAGCTCCTGCGACGTTTCACAAGTATTCGATCCGAACTCAACAGACGGATTAACCTCCTCAACAACTTGATTAATTACCGCATA
Organism: Miscanthus floridulus; assembly: GCF_019320115.1. Taxonomy (NCBI): domain Eukaryota; kingdom Viridiplantae; phylum Streptophyta; class Magnoliopsida; order Poales; family Poaceae; genus Miscanthus; species Miscanthus floridulus. The sequence goes on from NW_027097430.1 coordinate 68,466, forward strand.
TTCACCTTTGTTCACTACACGTAATAACAATGCCATGTTTAACATGATGCGGAATACGAAACATGATGCTCGATGATGGATATAAAAATTAAGAATTTAAATACAACTTTCCTTCGCGGTATATGTCACGGAACCGACCAATTTATAAGAGCACAAGTACAAAAACAATCGCCGGAACGATCAAATTCTCGAACTTGAGCCCATATAAACCCGGTAGTCAACCGAAATCTCGAAGGATTTCAAACCAACTTGCATACAACCAAGATCACAGTAATCCAACATAACATATCGTACGTTACAACATTTCACAGATGTTCGCAACTAGATTACATCATCACAGAGTCATTGTTATTACAAAACGAGTCTTGTAAAACATGCGGAAGCAAATAGTTTAACTCACACACCGAGTTCAAATACACATACTGGTTGGTTGATCACAGACCACAAAAGCATTCAGATAAGAAAAAGGGGATCATGCCCATGATCTAGTCCTCATCACCCGCCGGGTGGAGACAATACTTGCAGAATCCCTGATATAGGAGGTCATCTGCAACAAGAGGGAATAAACCCTGAGTACGGCAATGTACTCAGCTAGACTTACCCGTCGAAAACCAAACAAATGACACCAAGGATTATGCATAGCTTAATGTAGTGGAGCTGGCTGACATTTTCTTTTTGCAGAAAAGCATAAGTAATATTGATCAACTCTTAACCTGAACTAGCAGTAACTTTTTAGCCATTAACCTGTCATCTATATTAGCACCTGTACTAAGCAATCATTTTATTAGGGTGCAAACATTAATAACCATATCAGGTATTCATTGTGGCAACCTTGTCATCATCCATTTAACCATATCGTTAAATTAATTGAATCTACGTTGCCGCTGCTCAGTCAAGTTCTCACTATCCGGGAGAGACGGCGATTCGAATCGATTCCTATCCAGCTGGAGGGGTATTCCTAAACACAAACCCTGCTTCCCCCGTCAGGGTCGCAACAAGTCACCTTTGGTACAATTCAGGAGTCGCGGGTCCGAACAGATCGGCATTCTCAGAGAACCACTCTGCCAAGGTTGTTCGGGACTCTAACCCGCCTTGGACTTATGCCAATGGCTCTCCGCACATCCATGAGGACGTACAGCGTATCGGTCCTTAAACGACTCAGACGGAGTCACTATGTTCAAACCTACACAAGACCCCGCCCGGTCTTAATTCATTATTCACATGGTTCTTTTCCACGATAGCAAATATAGCCAACCATGATCCACCTCATCCTAAAGCTCGCAGGTGACAGGAAATCACCTGACTTCTACCGCACTAAGCATGGCTAAGCATTTAACCCGTTCCTGAACTTAAATAGGATTCCAGTGCGATATCTGGACAAGGAAGGATATATAATGCAGCAATTGGTTCCAACCAATTCCTATACTTAATGCATCATCAACAATAAAAGATACTCAATGTATTTGTGAAAACATAGGAGGCTTAATATGCTCCGGGGCTTGCCTTTCAGGAACGAGGAAGGCTGGTGGTCAGGGCACTCGGGCAATTCCTCCGCGGCGACTGCTTCGTCGGCTTCCTGCACCTCGGGTTCCTCCTCCTGGTTGGCTCCCTCGAACTCCAGCAACGTCACTCCCTCCGGCACACCTATTGCATGAATGCGCAAGATAAATATCATGGATGCACATGTACGAATGTCGGGGATGCTCGGGGAATGCACATGTTCGCTGTAGTTTGCACATTCTAACTTAAGCCCTATTCAAATCACTTTCACTTACCACGTTTATACAACCTAAGGTATAATTGCTCATCTTCCGTTAATGACCTAGCACCTGCACCTAAGCATATTCTCAAGTTAGGCTAACCCCTAAGCAATCAACGAGAACCGTGCAACAACATACTTTCAAGCATTTGTATTTCAGCAACATGAATACGATGTAGCGGTGCAATAAACTAGTCATAACCGAAGATTTATAAATCCAAATGATATACAACAAGACAATCTGGAAAGCTTATAAAATTGTCTACAAAACATTTTCAGACCTCAAAGCATGATTCAAACCTTTACCAGGTCGAATTCATCAATCAACAGAAGTCTATCCTCACAAGGCAGAGAATCAGCAAAAACTGCAACCTAACTTTAAACAGCTGTAGTTTCTAAACTACTGGGCCAAATGCCCTCAAATTTTGATAGGAGCTAGACACATAAATTATATACAACTTTTGTATTCATTACAATCACAGAAAACCAAATTATCATGGGGAACTTTTCAAAGTCCCCAGATCTGTCCAGAGGGACATAATGCAAACAATTAATTACTAACTTATGATATAAACACTTAATTGGACAAAACCAACTTTACTGACATATGACACATATCACAAGCACACCAGAAAGTAGGGTGTTCATCACCAAAACATTTCTTTTAATACCTTTCTTAATTTATTTAATTAATTAGGGAAAATAGTAAACACATGTGAAAGCTACACCATTAAATCTACAAAAATTACAGTAGACCCTACATGGTCCAAGTAGACTACCATAAAAATTTCACACCATTTTAGTAAGTACAACAGCCTACACAAAAATGGTAAGACAGAATGGCTTAAAATGGCATAATTAGGAAACCTTAGTGAAAAGTGTCAAGCAACAGATTTCATATTTTTCCTAGCATCTATAAGGTACCAAGATACTACCTACCAAGTTTCATGGCCATAGGATTCATAGATAATTTACAAAAATTCACACAAGTATCTACCAAAGATAAAAGGAAAATCTATAACTTAAAAACTACACATGCAATAACTCTCAAATTTTAACCAGAGCTTCTACTATACAATACTAGCTTACCCACAAAATTTCATAATTTTTGGATCACAGAAACTCATGATATGATTTAAACAAGTTTGCATGCATTCAAAAACACTTTTCAAGTTCCTATTTAATTCACCCAAAATTTCTACATAATATGCTCAAGATATATTTTTCTTAAATACTAGACCTAACAGTGAGTCTACCAAAATTGGAATCACTCAATTTGGATCTACCAATTAGGAGTTACAAAAATCACAAATCAGCATTCAAAACTGAAAATTTGAACTAGCCCAAGACTGCTCAGCCACTGACACGCGGGACCCGATGTCAGCCGACCCCACCCGTCAGTGAGACGAAACAGAGCACGGCGGCTGTGACGGCGCGGGAATGGCGTAGCTCGCCGGCGGCTACTTTTCCGGCGAGACCAAGGGCACTAGCGTGTTCTACTCATCCATGCGCATCGATAGGGGTAGGTGATGGGAGGGCGGAGCCACCGGAGGTAGCTCGCCGACGTTCATGGCGGCACGGAGGAGGAGCTCGGTGGTGCGCCGGCCAACTATGACCAAGGCGGTCCGACCTAAGCTTGGCGTGAGCATCAAGAGTCCATAGTGCAACCGAGGGAAGGGAGAGAAAGGAGGGAGAGAGCTCCGGTGGGGGTTGGCCACGGCGGGCTCACCTCCGACTCCGGCGGCAATGGAGGAGCGCTGCGGAGAAGAAGAAGAATGGCGGCTACCTCGACTCTCTGGCTCGGTGGTGAGGTGGACGAGCTTCGGAGGAAGAAGAGGGAGTCAGGGGCTAGCTGGAGTTAGCACTGACGCGACGACGAGCGAGCTGGGCGACGGCGTGCTCTCGGCGGCAAAGCGGAGCGGCGCGGTGCTCGGTTTGGCGTGAACTGACGAGGCCAGACGCGCGCGGCAAAGCAAATAGGCGAGCTGAGGGGCGCGTGGCGTCGTCGTGGCCGCGATAACCTGACCTGCGGGGGCAACGCCGGCGTACGGCCACCACCTGGCGCGCGCGGCCTGAGCTCGGTCGGCCATGTCTTGAACTGCCGAAGCACTGTAGCGAGTCTGAATTTTTCTGAATCGGCAGCAAACGACCGACTGACAGGACAATTTCAAGCAGTTATATCTCCCAACCCGTGCTGATCTGGCTCGAGGTGTAGTTAACAAAGATGGAGATCTACATGTGGGCTACAACTTTCACAATTGGAGCTCGAGCTGGTTCGGCTTGGTTTGTGAGATACAATACCCCAAACATCGACACATGAAACTGAAAACCGGTTTCAGACTTAGAAAATTTTTCAACTGTTGATTCCACTTTCAATTCTTACTTGTGGGTCATTTTTGAACATGTGGTGCACATTTTCATGAGATGGCCATAAAACAACTTTTGTTCCATATATAATTCTCTACAACTTTGCTTTAGGTTGCTCAGACATGCAAACATTCTAAGCTACACTTTTTAAACAGTCAAACTCAGGAGCTCTAGGGGTCCAAATTGGTCAACCATGACTTGGAAACCTAATTAGGCAAAATGATCAACATGAACATTGTTCCTAATGACATTCTAGGTGTAACTAAGTTACTTAGGATGATTATTAGCCCCACCACACATTGGTCACACACGAATCAAGCAAGGTATGTACTGAAACAATGAAAAACACCTAAAATGTTACAACTGTTTCATGGTCATGTTTCACTTGTTTCATGATTGGGTTGCATAGCACTAACTAACCTTGTCTCACTAAGTGATTGGCACATGTTGCACTTAAGTGTTGCACACTTTACATTTCATAAAAGAAACAATACACATGAAATACACAATATGTTGCAATGTTTCGAAATCATGTTTCATGTGATATAAGTTCAAGAATGGATGCATGATGCTCATGTTCCTGAAATGCAGTGCAGATGTGGAAGCCAAACACCAGGGGTGTTACAGCCCTCCCCCCTTATAAAAATCTCGTCCCGAGATTTGAAAAGCGTACCATTGTTGATAGAATTCCTTATAACCATCCCTCAAATAGTCTTCCCTTTCCCACGTTGCATCGCGTTCACTACCCTGATTGCTCCACATGACTTTATAGAACTTGACTACCCGACTCCGAGTCACTCGCTCACGAGTGTCAATCACTCGAACCGGCTTTTCTTCAAAGGTCAAATCAGATTTTAACTCGATATCCCCCAATGGAACTCTCTCTTCAGGGACGCGAAGACATTTCTTCAATTGGGATACATGAAAGACATTGAAGATAGCACTCATCTCAGGAGGTAATTGAATCTTGTATGCCACTTTACCACTTTGTCCAATGATTTCAAACGGACCAACATATCTCGGCGCAAGTTTTCGCTTCACACCAAAGCGATGGACACTCTTCATAGGTGAGACTTTCAGATAAACGAAGTCTCCAACTTTGAACTCAATAGGTTTCCTACGTTGATCAGCATAACTCTTCTGCCTAGCTTGAGCTGCGGCCATGTGGGTTTGGATAGTACGGACTTGTTCTTCAGCTTCTTGAACGAAATCAATTCCATAATATCTCCTTTCACCGGCTTCTACCCAGTTCAACGGGGTTCTACACTTCCGGCCATACAAAGCTTCAAACGGTGCCATCTTTATGCTCTCTTGATAACTATTATTGTACGAGAATTCAGCTAGGGGTAACCATTTTTCCCATGAGCCCTTAGCCGAGATGACACAAGCTCTCAACATATCTTCTAATATTTGATTCACTCGTTCAGTTTGCCCATTGGTTTGCGGATGATAGGCAGAACTTCTTACAAGCTTAGTCCCTAATAATCCGTGTAAGTGCTCCCAAAAGCGAGCAGTGAACTGTGGTCCTCTATCTGAGACGATAGTACGAGGGATCCCATGAAGTCGGACTATCTGGTTGAAGTACAACTCCGCGTAGTCGGTTGGACGAAAGTCTATGCGGACAGGAATAAAGTGTGCCGACTTGGTCAGTCGGTCCACAATTACCCAAATTGAGTTAAAATTCCTCTAAGTGGTAGGGAGTCCAACTATAAAATCCATACTTATCTCTTCCCATTTCCAACCTGGAATAGAGAGTGGCTGAAGTAATCCAGCTTTCATGTGTACAGCCTTGACCCGACAACAAGTGTCACACCTAGCCACATAAGCGGCTATCTCTTTCTTCATTTTGGTCCACCAATATCGCGGTTTTAAATCATGATACATTTTACTACTACCAGGATGAATAGATAGTTTAGAGGAATGAGCTTCGGATATGATTTGGTTTCTGAGCTCTCTATCCTTCGGAACTACCAACCTATCCTTGAACCATAACACGCCTTCCTCATCGACTCGAAAATGTTTGGTTTCTTGCTCTTTCATCTTGCGCTTGATGTGAAACACACCTGCATCTGTCTTCTGTAGCTCGATAATTCGACTCTGTAGAGTACAACTGACAGTGATGTTGTGTAGGACTGCAGGATGAAGGAGCTTTGACAAATGAACATCACTCTCAATCAACGAGTGGCAATGAGACTTTCTGCTTAAGGCATCCGCGACGACGTTTGCCTTACCAGGGTGATAGTGCACTTGAAGGTTATAATCCTTAATCAACTCGAGCCATCTTCTCTGACGCATATTTAACTCTGGTTGAGTGAAGATGTACTTGAGGCTTTTGTGATCAGTGTAGATGTTGCACACATTGCCAAGCAGATAATGTCTCCAGGCCTTCAAAGCATGAACAACAGCAGCGAGTTCCAAGTCATGCGTTGGATAATTCACTTCATGCTTCCAAAGTTGGCGAGAGGTATAAGCGATGACTCTACCCTCTTGCATAAGAACACCTCCTAACCCAATACCTGATGCATCACAGAACACATCAAAAGGTTTCTCGATATCCGGTTGCGCCAAAACCGGAGCCGATGTTAGAAGAGTTCGCAGGGTATGGAAAGCCGCATCACACTCAGGGGTCTAGACAAACTTTATGTCTTTTTGCAGCAATCGAGTCATAGGCTTGGCTATTTTAGAGAAATCCGGAATGAAGCGACGATAATAGCCAGCCAACCCTAGAAAACTCCGAACCTCGTGCACCGAGATGGGAGCCTTCCAGTTCAGTACTTCTTGCACCTTGGTGGGATCAACCATAATTCCACCATCGGACAACACGTGTCCAAGAAAAGGTACCTCACGAAGCCAAAATTCACATTTGCTGAACTTTGCATACAGCTGGTGTTCTCGCAATCTAGTAAGAACCACCCGCAAATGTTCAACATGATCTTCTTCATCCTCAGAATAGACCAGGATATCATCTATGAATACCACCACAAATTTGTCCAACTCAGGCATAAACACTGAATTCATCAGATACGAAAAATGTGCAGGGGCATTGGTCAATCCAAAAGACATAACAAGGTATTCATACAGACCATATCTTGTAGAGAATGCAGTTTTTGGGACATCCTCAGGCCGAATTTTGATTTGATGATACCCAGATCTCAAATCAATCTTAGAAAAGACTTTTGCTTTAGATAACTGATCAAACAAGATATCTATGCGTGGCAGAGGGTACTTATTCTTAATTGTAACTGCATTCAAGGGTCTATAATCTACACACATGCGTAGAGACTGATCCTTCTTCTTCACAAAGATGGCTGGGCACCCCCACGGAGATGAACTAGGGCGGATAAGGCCTTTCTGTAGCAGTTCATTCAACTGAGTCTTGAGTTCAGCTAGTTCATTGGGAGGCATTCTATATGGCCTTCTAGATATGGGAGCTGTACTAGGAAGCAACTCTATTTTGAATTCTACTTCTCGATCCGGGGGCAATCCAGGCAAATCATCGGGAAAAACATCCGGAAAGTCACACACGACAGGGATATCTGCCAGAGACTTTGCTTGCACCGCATTGGTCGTGCAAGAAAGATTGATGTCCTTGGGTAACTGTACTAGAAAACCCTCCTGATTACCAGGATCTCTGAGCATGACTACTCTAGTCGACGTATCAATAAGCACTCCATGACGGCTCATCCAGTTCATTCCCAATATCACATCGATACCTAGCCCCGGTAAAACTACCAAATCAACCTGATAACTTCGCCCCTCTATCTCAAATTGTACGTCCCCAACTACCAGCTTGGTTGGGATAATACCACTGGCAGCCCTAATACAATAACCCTCACCCTCAACAGTATATGTTTTCAGCATAAACTTGGATGCAAATGATGGACTAATGAAGGAATGCGAAGCACCTGAATCAAATAGTACAACTGCGGGGTGTTGGTCAATCAGAAACTTACCGGCAGTCACTACCTCACCTGAAGGGATCTCAGTGATATTAGTGTGGTTCACTTGCCCTTGACGGCCAACCTGGTAATTATTCTTCTTAGGGTAAGGGCATTCCCTTGCCCAGTGGCCTGTCTTATTGCAATTCCAGCACGGCATGTTGCTTGGTGGAGCTCTGGAACTGCCCTGACTGGTAGTGCCCTTGGGAAGAGCAACTGTAAATGCCTTGCGAAACCCAGTCTTGGCGGGATTCTTCTTCTGCGGGGGGCGAAACTTGGCGGCTGACGCTGGAGGACGGAATGGAGCCCTTTGTGCGACGGGAGCCTTAGATTGTGAGGCACCCGCCTCATAGGCCCTCTTACGACTTTTTGAAGCAGCGTACACAGCATTGTTGTTCTCTTGCGATAAAGCATCGCTCACAAACTCATTAAAATGAGCGCACTTGCAATTTCCCATGGTCTTCATCAGTTTGGGGCTAAGTCCCCGCTTGAAGCTTGCAATCTTCTTGGCATCTGTGTCCACAAACTCGGTAGCATACCTTGCAAGGTTGTTGAAAGCTTGCAGGTATTCGTTCAGGCTCTTGTTTCCCTGAGTCAGCTTCATGAACTCTGTATGTTTGATCGCCATAAGACCAGGAGGAATGTAATTTCCCCTGAAAGCAGACTTGAACTGATCCCATGTGATTTGGGCATTAGCAGGCATAGTGGACCGATGATGACTCCACCAAATGCCAGCAGGCCCATGAAGTTGGTGCGATGCGTACTCAGTTTTTAGCACCTCAGTCAAGCGGAGCAGACGGAACTTCTGCTCGAGAGTATTCAACCACTCATCCGCTTGTAGAGGCTCCTCAGCCTCCTTGAAGATTGGGGGTTTCGTGTCAAGGAAATCCTTGAAATCACTGTATTGATTTGGATCCGGTCCTTGGCGTGGACCACGGCCATCACGATTCACGATCGTACGGAGGGCCTCAGCCATAGTGCGCTGTCCTTCCGCAAGCATTGCTATTAGTTCCGTTGGTGTGGGTGGTGGTGGCGGAAGATCATCATCATCACTCGCACCGGTGGAACGAGTACGAGGCATCTGCACAATGCGCAACCAGTAATTATTGATGATGTCAGCACATTGGAGAGGAACAATATAATCATGCCAAACTGTATTTACTGACGAGAATGAAAACTTCATACAATAAACAGAGGCAATAATTTATTCTCCAATCACCACATCATCAAGTAAATTACTAGCGCTATACGCAGTGCATTCCAACATGACAAGTTTTAAACTTCACCATTACACTACGTATCCCCAAGGGAGCGAATTGAGGTACTTCACAAGTATGACTGCAAAAGCTTAACTAGTGAGACTTGCTAATGAACTACTCGTCGAGGTGATTACTGTCCACATTGGAGACACCTTGGACTTCTTCTGGGTATTCCTCTCCTTCAAACTTCTTGCCGAGAGATTTCATTTTAAACTTGGGATAAGCAATTATAAGGGAGGGAGCAATGCAATATGAATGTCATGAGTGAATATGATGCATGCTCGTTCCGTACGTCCTCACAAACCTAAGAAAATTTAAGCTTTAGCGGACTATACGGTGGCATACATACGTTCTCTCAATTAGTGGTAACTAGTCGATCTACACGGTGCGTTGTTAGCGTACCTACAGAAAAACTTCATTGCAGCCCAACCCAACAAGATATAATGCTAATTACCCAAGTAATACTAAGATACTCTCCATATATACATCCCTCGATATACATACTTCGGTATCCAAACTACCCGACAAATGTACCCACAATTAAGTACTTTCATATATACATGTATGCAACATGTAATTACTCCAGTAACCACAACTAGCTCTCCCCTAGACCGACGGTTGGACGGTCATGCTCTCGCAACTCACACTTACCTTAGCGTAGAGGCAATTGATCCATACATTACCATTCAAACGAATGGCATCCATGCAATATCACGCCGCATGGACGACGAAATAGAAACAATCAATTTCCCCAGTTAGTAATTATATATAAGCCACCTAGAAGTCCTTAAGTGGGCTATAAGGGATGTGATCACCAGTATACCATAAAAATTTTGATTTTTGAACACTTATATATAACTATAAGTTTGAAAACCATTTTAACAACAAAAACTTTTTGTTTTAAATAGCCGTATGACATGTTTAATGTTGAATCTAGCTTTGATACCAGCTGTCACGGAACCGACCAATTTATAAGAGCACAAGTACAAAAACAATCGCCGGAACGATCAAATTCTCGAACTTGAGCCCATATAAACCCGGTAGTCAACCGAAATCTCGAAGGATTTCAAACCAACTTGCATACAACCAAGATCACAGTAATCCAACATAACATATCGTACGTTACAACATTTCACAGATGTTCGCAACTAGATTACATCATCACAGAGTCATTGTTATTACAAAACGAGTCTTGTAAAACATGCAGAAGCAAATAGTTTAACTCACACACCGAGTTCAAATACACATACTGGTTGGTTGATCACAGACCACAAAAGCATTCAGATAAGAAAAAGGGGATCATGCCCATGATCTAGTCCTCATCACCCGCCGGGTGGAGACAATACTTGCAGAATCCCTGATATAGGAGGTCATCTGCAACAAGAGGGAATAAACCCTGAGTACGGCAATGTACTCAGCTAGACTTACCCGTCGAAAACCAAACAAATGACACCAAGGATTATGCATAGCTTAATGTAGTGGAGCTGGCTGACATTTTCTTTTTGCAGAAAAGCATAAGTAATATTGATCAACTCTTAACCTGAACTAGCAGTAACTTTTTAGCCATTAACCTGTCATCTATATTAGCACCTGTACTAAGCAATCATTTTATTAGGGTGCAAACATTAATAACCATATCAGGTATTCATTGTGGCAACCTTGTCATCATCCATTTAACCATATCGTTAAATTAATTGAATCTACGTTGCCGCTGCTCAGTCAAGTTCTCACTATCCGGGAGAGACGGCGATTCGAATCGATTCCTATCCAGCTGGAGGGGTATTCCTAAACACAAACCCTGCTTCCCCCGTCAGGGTCGCAACAAGTCACCTTTGGTACAATTCAGGAGTCGCGGGTCCGAACAGATCGGCATTCTCAGAGAACCACTCTGCCAAGGTTGTTCGGGACTCTAACCTGCCTTGGACTTATGCCAATGGCTCTCCGCACATCCTTACTACCTCCAGAGTGCCGCCACTGCTCGCGTTCCCGGCCTGAACCGAGCTACTAGGCTTCGCGGTCGGAACGACTTATCCGGCCAGCTAAGTGTTAGGCTGCGTTCAACATGACATGAGGACGTACAGCGTATCGGTCCTTAAACGACTCAGACGGAGTCACTATGTTCAAACCTACACAAGACCCCGCCCGGTCTTAATTCATTATTCACATGGTTCTTTTCCACGATAGCAAATATAGCCAACCGTGATCCACCTCATCCTAAAGCTCGCAGGTGACAGGAAATCACCTGACTTCTACCGCACTAAGCATGGCTAAGCATTTAACCCGTTCCTGAACTTAAATAGGATTCCAGTGCGATATCTGGACAAGGAAGGATATATAATGCAGCAATTGGTTCCAACCAATTCCTATACTTAATGCATCATCAACAATAAAAGATACTCAATGTATTTGTGAAAACATAGGAGGCTTAATATGCTCCGGGGCTTGCCTTTCAGGAACGAGGAAGGCTGGTGGTCAGGGCACTCGGGCAATTCCTCCGCGGCGACTGCTTCGTCGGCTTCCTGCACCTCGGGTTCCTCCTCCTGGTTGGCTCCCTCGAACTCCAGCAACGTCACTCCCTCCGGCACACCTATTGCATGAATGCGCAAGATAAATATCATGGATGCACATGTACGAATGTCGGGGATGCTCGGGGAATGCACATGTTCGCTGTAGTTTGCACATTCTAACTTAAGCCCTATTCAAATCACTTTCACTTACCACGTTTATACAACCTAAGGTATAATTGCTCATCTTCCGTTAATGACCTAGCACCTGCACCTAAGCATATTCTCAAGTTAGGCTAACCCCTAAGCAATCAACGAGAACCGTGCAACAACATACTTTCAAGCATTTGTATTTCAGCAACATGAATACGATGTAGCGGTGCAATAAACTAGTCATAACCGAAGATTTATAAATCCAAATGATATACAACAAGACAATCTGGAAAGCTTATAAAATTGTCTACAAAACATTTTCAGACCTCAAAGCATGATTCAAACCTTTACCAGGTCGAATTCATCAATCAACAGAAGTCTATCCTCACAAGGCAGAGAATCAGCAAAAACTGCAACCTAACTTTAAACAGCTGTAGTTTCTAAACTACTGGGCCAAATGCCCACAAATTTTGATAGGAGCTAGACACATAAATTATATACAACTTTTGTATTCATTACAATCACAGAAAACCAAATTATCATGGGGAACTTTTCAAAGTCCCCAGATCTGTCCAGAGGGACATAATGCAAACAATTAATTACTAACTTATGATATAAACACTTAATTGGACAAAACCAACTTTACTGACATATGACACATATCACAAGCACACCAGAAAGTAGGGTGTTCATCACCAAAACATTTCTTTTAATACCTTTCTTAATTTATTTAATTAATTAGGGAAAATAGTAAACACATGTGAAAGCTACACCATTAAATCTACAAAAATTACAGTAGACCCTACATGGTCCAAGTAGACTACCATAAAAATTTCACACCATTTTAGTAAGTACAACAGCCTACACAAAAATGGTAAGACAGAATGGCTTAAAATGGCATAATTAGGAAACCTTAGTGAAAAGTGTCAAGCAACAGATTTCATATTTTTCCTAGCATCTATAAGGTACCAAGATACTACCTACCAAGTTTCATGGCCATAGGATTCATAGATAATTTACAAAAATTCACACAAGTATCTACCAAAGATAAAAGGAAAATCTATAACTTAAAAACTACACATGCAATAACTCTCAAATTTTAACCAGAGCTTCTACTATACAATACTAGCTTACCCACAAAATTTCATAATTTTTGGATCACAGAAACTCATGATATGATTTAAACAAGTTTGCATGCATTCAAAAACACTTTTCAAGTTCCTATTTAATTCACCCAAAATTTCTACATAATATGCTCAAGATATATTTTTCTTAAATACTAGACCTAACAGTGAGTCTACCAAAATTGGAATCACTCAATTTGGATCTACCAATTAGGAGTTACAAAAATCACAAATCAGCATTCAAAACTGAAAATTTGAACTAGCCCAAGACTGCTCAGCCACTGACACGCGGGACCCGATGTCAGCCGACCCCACCCGTCAGTGAGACGAAATAGAGCACGGCGGCTGTGACGGCGCGGGAATGGCGTAGCTCGCCGGCGGCTACTTTTCCGGCGAGACCAAGGGCACTAGCGTGTTCTACTCATCCATGCGCATCGATAGGGGTAGGTGATGAGAGGGCGGAGCCACCGGAGGTAGCTCGCCGACGTTCATGGCGGCACAGAGGAGGAGCTCGGTGGTGCGCCGGCCAACTATGACCAAGGCGGTCCGACCTAAGCTTGGCGTGAGCATCAAGAGTCCATAGTGCAACCGAGGGAAGGGAGAGAAAGGAGGGAGAGAGCTCCGGTGGGGGTTGGCCACGGCGGGCTCACCTCCGACTCCGGCGGCAATGGAGGAGCGCTGCGGAGAAGAAGAAGAATGGCGGCTACCTCGACTCTCTGGCTCGGTGGTGAGGTGGACGAGCTTCGGAGGAAGAAGAGGGAGTCAGGGGCTAGCTGGAGTTAGCACTGACGCGACGACGAGCGAGCTGGGCGACGGCGTGCTCTCGGCGGCAAAGCGGAGCGGCGCGGTGCTCGGTTTGGCGTGAACTGACGAGGCCAGACGCGCGCGGCAAAGCAAATAGGCGAGCTGAGGGGCGCGTGGCGTCGTCGTGGCCGCGATAACCTGACCTGCGGGGGCAACGCCGGCGTACGGCCACCACCTGGCGCGCGCGGCCTGAGCTCGGTCGGCCATGTCTTGAACTGCCGAAGCACTGTAGCGAGTCTGAATTTTTCTGAATCGGCAGCAAACGACCGACTGACAGGACAATTTCAAGCAGTTATATCTCCCAACCCGTGCTGATCTGGCTCGAGGTGTAGTTAACAAAGATGGAGATCTACATGTGGGCTACAACTTTCACAATTGGAGCTCGAGCTGGTTCGGCTTGGTTTGTGAGATACAATACCCCAAACATCGACACATGAAACTGAAAACCGGTTTCAGACTTAGAAAATTTTTCAACTGTTGATTCCACTTTCAATTCTTACTTGTGGGTCATTTTTGAACATGTGGTGCACATTTTCATGAGATGGCCATAAAACAACTTTTGTTCCATATATAATTCTCTACAACTTTGCTTTAGGTTGCTCAGACATGCAAACATTCTAAGCTACACTTTTTAAACAGTCAAACTCAGGAGCTCTAGGGGTCCAAATTGGTCAACCATGACTTGGAAACCTAATTAGGCAAAATGATCAACATGAACATTGTTCCTAATGACATTCTAGGTGTAACTAAGTTACTTAGGATGATTATTAGCCCCACCACACATTGGTCACACACGAATCAAGCAAGGTATGTACTGAAACAATGAAAAACACCTAAAATGTTACAACTGTTTCATGGTCATGTTTCACTTGTTTCATGATTGGGTTGCATAGCACTAACTAACCTTGTCTCACTAAGTGATTGGCACATGTTGCACTTAAGTGTTGCACACTTTACATTTCATAAAAGAAACAATACACATGAAATACACAATATGTTGCAATGTTTCGAAATCATGTTTCATGTGATATAAGTTCAAGAATGGATGCATGATGCTCATGTTCATGAAATGCAGTGCAGATGTGGAAGCCAAACACCAGGGGTGTTACAGTATAGTTGCAAGTCAAACAGACTAAATCTTTTTCGTAACACATACATCAATTGCCAAGGATCATTATCAACTAATGACCCAAGGTCATCACTCAATCCAAAATTTCAAACAAAACCTAAATCATTAAAGGTTACTATTTGCTTTTATGAATTAATTATTTAATTCAAAATTATGAAATAAATCAACTTATTCTAATTGAGCTAAATTTTTTTGTAAATGTTCATTACATGATAACTAAGTGGCAAAACAATTTTCATAATTTTTTGATAATTAATTAAGCCTAGAAAAATCATGGAAAGTCATTTATTAATTAATTGAGCAATTTTTATCATACCCCAAAAATACTGAAAATCAATATTTCAAATTTTTGTTATATAATATACATCATAGAGAATTCACACAAACATTTTCATAATTTTTGGAGCTCCAAATAATTCTACACAAAAATAACAAATTACAGCACTATTCATTTAATTCTGAAAAATAGAAAATCCACTTAGAACGCTGAGTCACTGACACCCGGGTCCCACATGTCATCTTCAACCTCCGACGTTGACCACGGCAGCGACGGCTCTGACCGATGAATTCTCGCCACCGGTGAGACTAACGGTGATGGTGAAAGCACTACCACGTCCCCTACACCACTACGCTCCGATTGGTGGCACAAACGAGCCTCGACACTAACTGGACCAAGCACCACGGCGGCCATGGCGGACACGACGGCACGGCCATGCAACGCCGGTGACACCAGTGCGGTAGTGATTAAACAAAGGACACAGGAAGCATCAGGAGCTCACCCCGAACGCGTTGGAGCCAAAGACCGAGCCGGAGGAGCTACAGCAAGGGGGTTCGACGATCAGCGTGAGCACGGTGGAGCAAAACGTCATCGGCGATGATGTACCGACGACTGCAGTGGTCAAAATGAACAACCAACTATGGAGTAAGCACCATAGTATCGAGACAAAGCCATGGGTACACAGAGCAAGGACAGCAGCTCACCGAAGGGCGCTGGCCACGGAGATGCGCTTGCGACGGGAAGGTCGCCGGCCGCGAAGAAGAAAGACGTGGACAACGAGTTTTCGGTGGAGATAAACTAAATTGGTGGGTCGGTTGGATGCGTAAGGTTAAGGCGGAGCTAGGACTAGCTTATCAGCGACGGTGGAGCACGACAATGATGGCACGGGCTCATCAGAGTGGAGCAGCGGCGACGGGAAAACAGAGCAAGGGAGAAGGGCAACGACGATGGCGGCTCAGGCTAAAAAGGATGGCCAGGAAACTCAAGGAAGCTGCGTTGTGGCCTTCACCGCACCAGCGCGACGCCCAGACATCCACGCACGCGACTAGAAGCCAACCGAAGCTCGCTGGCAATGTAGCTTCGGCGGTGGACACTGTTCACTCAAATTACAGAAATGCCATTTGCCCAAAATTCACAAATTACTCTCAAATTTTCATAACAACTCAAAAATCTCCAAAAACAAAAGTTGTTCAAAATCAAAAGTTCTACAACTTTGCTTCTATAACCATCTCCTAATTCAGTCTAGATTTTGAAATGAACTTTTGAATTTGAATAGGGAAATTAAATGAATTACGCCTTTTTGAATTACTCGAAATTTTTCTAAACAACTTGAAAAACTCCAAAAACAAACTTTGTATAACTTGTCAAGCTCTACACTTTTGCTTTTGGGCTCAACCCCAAAATATGCTTAGATTTTGAAATGGATTTTTAGGGTAGGATTTAAATGCTGAAAATCAGGGTTTTCGAAATTTCAAAACAATACAAGTATTTCAAACTTGATTCAAACAACACAATTCAACACATACAATCATTAAGTAAACTTGTTTTAGTAATTGCATATCCAAGTTTTCAATATGTCCAAATGCTTTGCAATGCATATGATGTCATGGCAAGTTTTAGTATTTTAAACACCCGGGGTGTTACAATCCTTCCCCCTAAAAGAAATCTCGCCCCGAGATTCAAAGCCATAGAGTAAGTAATGGAAAAGGAAATGTGTCGCGAGAACATATACCAAATCTGTCCATAAAACAGCTAAGGTCCCTTTACAAAACACAACTTGTACAACCGAACTCAGCTAACATTACTCTATTCTATATTGACGCTAGAAACTCTGGAAACTTTTCTAACAAGTAATCTTCTGATTCCCAAGTAGCTTCCTCTTCTGAATGTTGATTCCATTGTATTTTATAGAACTTGATTGTCCGTCTTCGAGTAACATGATCTTTCTGATCCAGCACTCAGATAGGATATTTGGAGTAAGTTAAATCCGATTCTAGTTCTACTCCTTCAACTTCAACATTCTGTTCAGGCACTCGGAGACACTTCTTCAATTGAGAAACATGGAACACATCATGCACAGCTGTGAGATGTTCAGGTAATTTCAAGCGATATGCCACTTTTCCATACCTCTCCAAAATTTGATATGGTCCAATGTATCGGGGTGCCAACTTTCCTTTAACACCAAAACGGGTAACTCCCTTCATTGGTGATACTTTCAGATATACAAAATCTCCTTTGTTAAATACCAATGGTCTCCGTCGTCTATCCGCATAACTCTTTTGGCAAGACTGAGCTATCTTTAGATTACTCTGTATTTGCCTAACATTGTCTTCTATTTCTTTCACAAGGTCAACTCCAAAGAATCTTCTCTCTCCTGGCTCAGACCAACTCAACGATGTTCTGCACCTACGACCATAGAGTGCTTCAAATGGAGCCATTCTAATGCTTTCCTGATAACTATTGTTGTATGAGAACTCAGCCAAAGGTAAGCACTCATCCCACTTATTGGAATAGTCAAGGACACAACATCTTAACATGTCTTCAAGTACTTGATTGACTCTTTCAGTCTGCCCATTAGTCTGCGGATGATAAGCTATACTATACAGAAGTTTGGTACCTAACGAAGCATGTAAGTGTTTCCAAAAGCTGGAGACAAACTGTGTACCCCTATCTAACACTATGGTTTTTGGTACCCCATGCAAACTCATGATTCTTGCTAAGTACATCTTGGCATATTGGATCGTGGGATATATTGTCTTGACTAGAAGAAAATGTGCTGACTTAGTGAGTCGATCTACAATAACCCATACTGAGTCAAATCCCTTTGATGTCTTGGGTAGACCAACAATAAAATCCATACTTATGTCCTCCCACTTCCAAGATGGAATAGGCAATGGTTGTAATTCACCAGCAGACCTCAAATGTATAGCTTTCACCTTTTGACAAGTATCACACTTTGCTATATATCTAGCAATTTCTATTTTCATTTTAGTCCACCTGAATCTTTGCTTCAAATCATGGTACATCTTGTTGCTTCCCGGATGGATAGATAACCTAGTAGCATGTGCCTCATCTAGAATTGACTGACATAACTCAGGAACTTTTGGTACCACCAGGTGATCCTTGAATCATAACACATCTTCATCATCTATGCTAAAGCATTCCGCTTTTCCATTCTTGACTTTTTCCTTGATATGGGCTATACCCTTATTTTCCTTCTGAGCAGCAATAACTTGATCTCGAATAGTAGCTTCAACAATTATGTTGGTCAAACTTCCTTGTTGAATTACTTCTACATTCAACTTCTCCATTTCTTGGCATAAATTCAAACCCATTGTTCTCACTGTCAGACAATTGCAATAACTTTTGCGACTAAGGGCATCTGCAACCACATTTGCTTTACCCGGGTGATAATGTACTTCCAAATCATAATCCTTAATCAGTTCTAACCATCTTCTTTGTCGCATGTTTAATTCTGACTGAGTGAAGATATACTTTAAGCTTTTGTGATCGGTGTAAATATGGCACGTATTACCAAGCAGGTAATGTCGCCAAATCTTTAGAGCATGAACCATAGCTGCTAACTCCAGATCATGAGTCGGATAGTGTTCTTCATGCTGCTTAAGTTGCCTGGACGCATAGGCAATGACTCGGCCTTCTTGCATCAACACACATCCAATACCAATACCTGAAGCATCACAATAAACATCAAACGGCTTCTCGATATCAGGTTGAGCTAACACTGGTGCAGTAGTCAACAGCCTTTTTAAAGTCTGGAAAGCCTCTTCATAATCTGATGACCAGACAAACTTGACTTGGTTCTTCAACAATTCAGTTATAGGTTTTGATACTTTAGAGAATTCTGGAATAAACCGACGGTAATATCTCGCCAATCCAAGAAAACTCCAAACTTGATGAACTGTGGTTAGCGGTTTCCAATCAAGCACATCCCTCACTTAGCTTGGATCAACAGCAACGCCTTCAGCTGATAAGACATGTCCAAGAAATTGTACTTCCTTAAGCCAAAAATCACACTTGCTGAACTTGGCATATAGTTGATGTTCTCTCAAGCGGGTCAGAACAATTCTGAGGTGTTCTACATGTTCTGTCTTACTCTTGGAATATACTAGTATATCATCTATAAATACCACTACAAACTTGTCTAGCTCAGGCATGAATACTGAATTCATCAGGTACATGAAATGAGCTGGAGCATTTGTCAAACCAAAAGACATCACCAAGTATTCATATAATCCATATCTTGTGGTAAATGCCGTTTTGGGAATATCTTCAGGCTTTATCTTAATTTGGTGATACCCTGATCTCAAATCTATCTTGGAGAAAACTTTGGCTCTGGCCAATTGATCAAAAAGCAAATCTATCCGAGGTAATGGATACTTATTCTTGATGGTCACTTCATTCAACGGACGATAGTCAACACATAACCTCAGGGTCTCATCTTTCTTTTTCACAAAAATTGCCGGACATCCCCAAGGTGATGAACTAGGTTGAATAAATCCTTTCTCAATCAATTCTTGTAACTGAGTCTTCAACTCGGCTAATTCCTTGGGTGGCATCCTATAAGCTCTTCGAGAAATCGAAGCTATTCTAGGTTGTAATTCTATGTTAAACTGTACATCCCTATCAGGTGGTAGGCCGGGTAAATCTTTAGGAAACACATTCGGAAATTCACACACTACCAGGATATCTCTAATCTCTTTGATAGTAGTTGCACAAATCTTGCCCACTGATCTTCTTAAGGTTGGAAGTTGGATGAGAAGTTGAGAATTACTATCAGGCAAACTCACCCTTAATGTCCTATTCAAAGCATCTATAATAGCCTTATGCTGATACATCCAATTCATTCCCAAGATTACATCTATATCCTGATCCTTAAGGATAATCATGGTAGTGGGAAAAATATGCCCACCTAGGTTTACGGGTACCTGGTATACCATTTCCTTAGTACACAGACGTCCCCCGGGCGACTATATAAAGAAACTTTCCTTTGTTGCCCCAATTGAAATTTCATACTTCATGACAAATGTTCTATTGATGAATGAATGCGATGCGCCAGAATCAAAAAGTATAACTGTAGGGTGATTGGCAACAGGAAACATACCCATCATCACTGGCTCCCCCTCTGGAATTTCTCCAGCTTGAATATAGAACACCCGTCCTGTCTTCCTCTCATCTTTGCCCTTCTGAGCATTCTGATTGTGGTTCTTGTTTGGTGCCTAACCCTATTGTTGATTGGCAGAGGTCTTCTGATAATTTTGATTAGCCTGCCTAGGATATGGACATTCCCTGGAGAAATGACCAGTCCTTTCACAATTGTAACACAGATAGTTGTGACCCTATGACGTTGGAGCATTACCACCAGGAGCATTGGTTGACTGTGAGTTCGGATAGGTTATAGCAGGATGGACATTTGACTATTGCCTGGCTTGGAACTGCGGCGGACAATAAGGAGGACGATAATGGTTTACTAGATGATAAATCACTCTCTGCCTCTTTTGGTTTCCACCAAAAGGTCTAGACGGCACATTCTTTTTCTTCTTGAGCTCCTTATGCTGCCGATACTTTGCCTCTGAAGCAATTGCAATATTTACTGCCTCATGATAAGTGATATTGGTACAGGCTATCATCATTGTCTGCAGTTTGGTATTCAGACCTCTCATGAACCATTTCTTTTTCTTGGCATCCATATTGACATGTTTAGATGCATACTGCGATAGATGATTGAATCTTCCCACATACTGCATAACCGTTTGATCCCTTGCCTCAAAGCAAGGAATTCATCCAGCTTCATAGCCATCACTCCTTCTAGGATATAATGGGCTCTAAAAGCAGTGTGAAATTCTGTCCAAGTTAATGGAACGCCTGCGGGTTGCATGGCCATCAGATTTGCATACCAAGCACCAGCTACACCTCTAAGTTGCTGGGCAGCAAACACCAGTTTCTGAAACTCTATGCAGTTAATAAGATCAAATTTCTGCTCCATGGTCCTAAGCCAGTCATCAGCCTCTAGTGGTTCATCTACCTTGGTGAACACCGGGGGTTTTGTATCCGTGAAATCCACATAGGTAGCCTCATGCCTGTTATGATTGCGGCCACGGTTTCCATGCATCTGATTCTGATTACTTTGAGCCATCTCATGAAGCAAACGAGAATTTTCCACAGTCACATTGACTGATGCAGCGATAGCATCAGCCAGATTGGTCGACATCGGTGGTGGGTTGGGGATATCATCATCATCTTGTGAAGTACCAGGAATATGCGATCCCCGCGTACGACGCATCTGCTCATAACAAACCAAACTTTATTCACAAGCCTTTATTGAATTGCACAAAAGCTTACTCCAGACACATTACATAGGGTTTACTACTATAAACACCAGACCCTATAAGTACCAAAACAAGATACATAGCTTAACCATAATTAACTATTATACAACTCTACTCTTTTCCGTGATTACTTCAAACTTCAGGCTCGGTATCCATTTCGGAATTATTACCGCCTTCATCATCACTTTCATTGATCATTACTAATTCTTCAGGATCTTCTTCTTCTTCTTCTTCTGATTTGTTATCATTGGCAAGGATGACACCGGGGTCCATGGCATCAGCTTGAGGCTCATGATTCAGGTTTAGTAGATTGCTAAACCTATGAACTTCCTCATGTAGATAGGTATTATGTTCTTCTAAATCTTCTACATAGAATTCTAGCTCATGAGTTCTAGCTCTAGCTACATCTTCCCTATGCCAAGCTTCATTCCTTCCCTCCACCGTACGAACTAACATGCTTTCGTAGTTCCTATGCGCGGTGGTGAGACGCCTCAATTGATCCTATAATTCTCCTACCTGTATAGCATCCAAAGCCCTATCTCTAGTAGCTTGTGCTAACTCTATAGAAATCCTCTGTATCTCTGCCTAGGGATCAGGCCTAGAGCTGCTACTACTAGCACCATCATTCCTAGGGGCAAGTTGGTGACGAGGAACTCCTTTGGGTCCAGTGGACTTACGGGGCGTCATCTTGGTACGAGCCATACTGTAGGAAGCCAATTTAATCCAAGTAAGACCACTTGATCAAAGTCTAAAGAGCAGCTAGAATAGATTACATTACTCAAATCAAACTCACTACTCAACTCCAGACTAAGAGGTGAAGGAAGTAACGAGTGAATTAATAATGATGCATGAATCGTTTTTATGAACAAAAACATCAAAGTTTATAATGCACATAAACAACATTTATTTTTATATAGGGCATAGTAAGATTACTACTCCACCACACAAGACCCTTTTAATCAAATAAGGAATGGTGAGAAAGAAATAAGATAAGTCAGAAGCAATTTGGACCAAATTAGCAAGTTAAATTTAGTCATCCCAAATCATTTTGAAGTTTTTGTAAAACAATACAACAAAAACCTTGTAACGATCGCTCTGATACCATTCTATGGCAGAACCTCCTAAGTTATAGGGTCCACATGCACCTGTCACTGTCCGATGACCTTTGACATTTATGCATCCGTTTCCAATAACTTAAAAAGATTGTCGGGTGTCCTCGGGGAACCCCGAATCATCCACGATTTCTGAGCAGGATCACGTTACAGAGTCATTTGCAGTATTACAACATTTATTCAAATATCTACACCAGAGTAAAAACAGTGGAAGTCTTACAATAACATAATTTACAAAATAGTGGTTTCAAACCTCATAACTAAGTTCGATGATTATTACAAAACGAAATAGTGGAGCAGCATTATAATATAATACAAAACACACAATGAGACTGCCTTGTCCAAGGGCCACACATTTACTTCTCATCGTCATCACAAGGTACAACTGTCATGCAGCACAATCCACAACAGATCTGCTCATGAGGCTCACCTGCAACAAGGGTCAACAAACCCTGAGTACAAAAGTACTCAACAAGACTTAACCGAAATAAGAACTGATAACTCAGGAATGCAGGCTCAGGGATTCAAGGTATAGTTTTAGCAATAATCAAAGTTATTTTGCGTAAAAGCTTTTTGACAAAATTCTTTGTTTCAATAGTTTAAACTTCATAAAATCATATACAAAGATGACACGATCCGTAATGAGATCATGAAACTTCATATCCAACACCTTCATCAACCATTCTCAAGTTCTAGTTATTAATACTACGATGATGAACAGTGAGTTGAGTCTCCATAACCGAGGAGCAATGATGATTCAAACCGATTATAAACCCAGCTGGGACTTCTAGACCACACGACATATGCAGGTCCTTGACCTACATATACCAACCTACCCTCAGATCCTCTAAAATAAGAACGGGTCCGCGCCACCCGAGAATACAGTACTCCACCAATCCAGCCCATAGCCACGTGGGTACACGCTATTCCCGCCATCTCTCCACTCCCAGTGCGCGAGTAGTCATTCTCGTAATAGAATCACCAAGTTCAGGCTTACCGGAGTATGTGGTTAGTACTACAAATTCTCACCTCATGCAATTCAACAACGGACGTGCCTTAATCGACACAGGCGGAAAGAACCCGCTCACAAGACCTCCATGTCTTGTGGCTCACACACACCGAGTCCGCCCGATCTAGATTTATTACTCCACATTCCTATATCACATGCTAACATAATTAACCAATGTTCCATTTAAAACTTGCAGGTGGTAGGTAATCACCCGACTTTCATCGTTCTACGCATAGCTAAGCAAAACTAGGCATATACGAGTTTAAAACTGGTAATATGGTAAATATGGAATAACAAGGGTGGTAATGCACCAATTAGGCTCTTACTTAACTCCTAATCACTTAATGCAGTAACGAAAAGCAAAAGCGAAATTAATTTGTAAAACACAAGGTAGGGTTGTATGCATCCGGGGCTTGCCTTCGTTGACGGAAAAGTCCGGCTCCTGCGACGTTTCACAAGTATTCGATCTGACCTCAACAGATGGATTAACCTCCTCAACAACTTGATTAATTACCACGTGTTCACCTTCGTTCACTACATGTAATAACAATGCCATGTTTAACATGATGCGGAATACGAAACATGATGCTCGATGATGGATATAAAAATTAAGAATTTAAATACAACTTTCCTTCGCGGTATAGTTGCAAGTCAAACAGACTAAATCTTTTTCGTAACACATACATCAATTGCCAAGGATCATTATCAACTAATGACCCAAGGTCATCACTCAATCCAAAATTTCAAACAAAACCTAAATCATTAACGGTTACTATTTGCTTTTATGAATTAATTATTTAATTCAAAATTATGAAATAAATCAACTTATTCTAATTGAGCTAAATTTTTTTGTAAATGTTCATTACATGATAACTAAGTGGCAAAACAATTTTCATAATTTTTGGATAATTAATTAAGCCTAGAAAAATCATGGAAAGTCATTTATTAATTAATTGAGCAATTTTTATCATACCCCAAAAATACTGAAAATCAATATTTCAAAATTTTGTTATATAATATACATCATAGAGAATTCACACAAATATTTTCATAATTTTTGGAGCTCTAAATAATTCTACATAAAAATAACAAATTACAACACTATTCATTTAATTCTAAAAAATAGAAAATCCACTTAGAACGCTGAGTCACTGACACCCGGGTCCCACTTGTCATCTTCAACCTCCGATGTTGACCACGGCAGCGACGGCTCTGATCGGTGAATTCTCGCCGCTGGTGAGACTAACGGTGATGGTGAAAGCACTACCACGTCCCCTACACCACAACGCTCCGATTGGTGGCACAAACGAGCCTCGACACTAACTAGACCAAGCACCACGGCGGCCATGGCGGACATGATGGCACGACCATGCAACGCCGGCGACACCAGTGCGGTAGTGATTAAACAAAGGACACAAGAAGCATCAGGAGCTCACCCCGAACGCGTTGGAGCCAAAGACTGAGCCGGAGGAGCAACAGCAAGGGGGTTCGACGATCAGCGCGAGCACGACGGAGCAAAACGTCGTCGGCAATGATGTACCGGCGATTGTAGTGGTCAAAATGAACAACCAACTATGGAGTAAGCACCACAGTATCGAGACAAAGCCATAGGTACACAGAGCAAGGACAGCAGCTCACCGGAGGGCGCTGGCCACGGAGATGCGCTTGCGACTGGAAGGTCACCGGCCGCGAAGAAGAAAGACGTGGACAGCGAGTTTCCGGTGGAGATAAACTGAATTGGTGGGTCGGTTGGACGCGTAAGGTTAAGGTGGAGCTAGGACTAGCTTATCAGCGACGGTGGAGCACGACAACGACGGCACGGGCTCACCGGAGTGGAGCAGCGGCGACGGGAAAACAGAGCAAGGGAGAAAGGCAACGACGATGGCGGCTCAGGCTAAAAAGGATGGCCAGGAAACTCAAGGAAGCTGTGTTGTGGCCTTCACCGTGCCAGCACGACTCCCAGACGGCCACGCACGTGACTGGAAGCCAACCGAAGCTCGCCGGCAATGTAGCTTCGGTGGTGGACACTGTTCACTCAAATTACAGAAATGCCATTTGCCCAAAATTCACAAATTACTCTCAAATTTTCATAACAACTCAAAAATCTCCAAAAACAAAAGTTGTTCAAAATCAAAAGTTCTACAACTTTGCTTCTATAACCATCTCCTAATTCGGTCTAGATTTTGAAATGAACTTTTGAATTTGAATAGGGAAATTTAATGAATTACATCTTTTTGAATTACTCGAAATTTTTCTAAACAACTTGAAAAACTCCAAAAACAAACTTTGTATAACTTGTCAAGCTCTACACTTTTGCTTTTGGGCTCAACCCCAAAATATGCTTAGATTTTGAAATGGATTTTTAGGGTAGGATTTAAATACTAAAAATCAGGGTTTTTGAAATTTCAAAACAATACAAGTAAACAACACAATTCAACACATATAATCATTAAGTAAACTTGTTTTAGTAATTGCATATCCAAGTTTTCAATATGTCCAAATGCTTTGCAATGCATATGATGTCATGGCAAGTTTTAGTATTTTAAACACCCGGGGTGTTACATCTACCACATGACCTAGAATATAGGGTGTATCCGCAGGTAAACAACGTATAAGCACCATGCTTACACAATGTCGAGCACTCACCCTGTGTACATCAGAGCGAGCGCTATACGAACTTATGCATAAACATAATGTTAAACTAGCTATACTAAGTATATAATCAAAGTAGACGATGAACATTATGAGTAAGAACATGAATATTATAAATACCAATGTTGTCATAACATTTGTAGCAAGCATATAAAAGTAATGGAGATACAAAAGAGAGAGGGTACAAAGATTATACCAAACCACGCTCTTGACAAGATTAGGAATCCAAGCGAAGCCTACTTGCCTCCCTCTAGACGTAACCTAACTAGCTATGCCCTAGAATATGGAGGAGCTCTGAGGATGATTAGGGTTTCTATTGTTTCAAATTACTTATTGCCTCAGGGGGGTGGTAGGGGCTGGTATATATAGGCCGGAGCATCCATCATGAGCCCTTGGATCAAACCAACTTAAAGGAGGATGTAGATGCAACCTAGGAGCTGGTGGAGAACCGACATTGCAATGGGGGATGACATGTGGGCCTTAGAGGGCCGAGCGACCTACAGGTGGGGCTGGCTTGCCCCACCTAGTGGCGTCTTGCCCTCTGCTTTGGTGGGGAGTCCTCCTGAGTCTTCTAGAGTCTTCTGGTGTTTGTTTTGCTATGGATATATGCGATTAAGTCTGACATCTAGGTCCACCTTGACGGTTTTCTGGATAAATCCTACAGAAAATACAAATTCACCAAAACTCATAGAATTTGATAGTTTAAACCCCTAAACCTTTGTTGGTGATTATATTTATGCCCTTATACATGTTATATTGATGATTTATAATGGTTGTTAACTACCGTCAACAAAGCTCCCCCAAGCTTAACCTTTGCTAGTCCCTTAGCAAAGCTAAACTCAGCAAATGGATTTGGAGTTTCTTACAATGTTTTCACTCCTCAAAAGTATATATGCGTTCAAACAAGAATTTCCTTTGGATTAGAATGAACCAATCTGACTTTCAAACTTACCATATTACCTTCAACCATGGGGCTTCTTAGCCTTCACTTGGGTCTTGAGCAATTGAAAGACAGAATAATCAAGTCAAGCACTATGTCTCAAGTTCTTTACTCAACCATTATTCCAGAGTTTTTATAGGTTTTCAAAATAAAACTCAGAGCTTCCATTGTATGACACTCTCAAGTCTATCAATATATGTGGTATTTATGGATCCTCACCAAGGCAATAGTGATGTTATGTCTTTCTCTTCCTACAACAAAGGCTTATGTGGAGCTCATAGGAGTGGAAAAAACATGAAAGATCATACTTGCAATGCATATATTGTAAAGTCAAACCTCGGATCTAAAGAGAGTTAAGTCATACAATCAAATCAAGATGTTCATGTGTGTGGATGTATATGGCGGATATATGTGGTGGCTAACCTAATTCTTCTATGCTCCTTGAAAGCATATCTCTCTTTTGAAACTTAGAAACAACTTTGCAAGAGAACATGGGCTATCTTATTCATCTCTCTTTTTTTCTTTTTTTTCTTGCAAGCATCTGCGTACCCATTGTTTTCAATATCTTGGACACTTGTCCATTTTTTCTCAACTCTTTTTTTATGAATAACTTTTGCATAGCCCCATGTCTCTTTTCTGCAACAAAACTTTTGAGAGATAGCAACAAGAACTTGGAGCATTTATTTAGTGGAAATCCTATCAAGCATATTTTTAGTGTTTACTCCTAGTGTAGGAGTAATATATTTTTTGGGTGGATCTAGATGGAATGGCATGTTTTTGCGCCTACCCCCAGTGTAGGAGTAGTACATATATGGGTGGTGTGTACGTGATCTTGATTTTAAGAGCATGATAAACCTCTCATAAGGGTCAACAAAGCCTGACTAAACTCAATGCAAAACAAGCAGCATATATGTGGAAGTTTTTCTAGTCTAACATGTATGGCTCTAGTAGGAATTCAAGCTTTGTCATATAGGAGCTCATCATGAAACATTTTTTATGTTTTTCAAAAGATAAATCTCCAGAACTTTAGTACCACTTGGAACAAGATAAATATTAGCTTAGACCTTCTTATATCATATCCATTAATTACCTAGACTTAGATCAAGCATATGCTACCCATGAGTTTCAAGTTCAGAGTAAATTCTTATATCAAAACAGTCGTATCCAAAACTCTGGAGAATTCAAGGCTAAAAACTAGGTACTTGAAATGAATTACGATAGAGCAACTATTCATCATTTCCATTACACGTGATTATCCTCAGAGTCCATTTATTTAGCTCTTAAAAACAAAAAAACTAGACACACTTTTTATTTTGTTTTCTCACCTTTAAGATCACACCTTATTATAATTATCATAAAGACGAAACTTTTATTTTTCCTTTTAGTTTGTTATGCATCTCTTTTTTTAGCAATTATATAGCAAACTTAAAAATAGTAAATGGAAAGGAATACTTAGCTAGATACATGGGGGATGCTCTTCCCCCAAGCTAGATGTTGTCATGGTCGAATGTTGAAGTTGAGTGATCCTTTTAAGAGTGGATTCGCCAGCAGGTGTCCTTCTCGTCCATGAGTGGAATGAGGTGTAGACGACCGGGTGAACTTGCTCTTGATCTTATATACCATCCTACAAAATACCAACAAGAATACCAAAACTCGTGGCATGGATTAGGATAAGGGGTTAGTGGTTAGCCATTTGGAGATTAGTTGTTCTTGTAAGGTTAAACATATTCTCTATTTGACAATGTTCTAGAAGGATGTCTGTCTTATTCATTTTCATCATTTTTTTTGGGTTTTCTATTTTTATGATATGCAGAATAGAAAATATGTATGCATGGTATTTTTAATTTTTATGCCACCACAGTTAATATTCCCATGGGCATTTACACCATAGATTTATTCACATGGGGCTTAGGATTTATAATGCAATGATGAAATGAAGTCATGAAACTTTTTTATCTTTCTTTTATTAGCACATTGTAAATGAAGAAAATAAATATGCTAAAATGAAAAGAATTCATGCAATGCTAGAAAGTAAATATAGATAACTACCGATGTTACCTCCCAGCGAGGGTTCAGATTTTTAAGTCCTTCAGACAGGACTTTTCTCCTATCTTGCTCATTCTTTGGGTGCATCTGTCAGTCCCAGAGATGGAGACCTTGATGGTTGCACCTCTAGTGATAGTGACTTGGATGATGTCACCTTTTCTTTCCACATCTGCTTGGTTTGTGGACTTGACCTTGGCAGAGTAGGTTCGTCTTTCACGGGCTCTTTAGGTTCTTCCCTTTCATCCCATGGGAGTTGATTCTTTTGGTGTCAAGATGATCGATGTCTCCTCCTAGAGTGGTTCTTCTTTGGCTGCTCATAAGTGGTATAACTATTGAAATAACAACGTATTTTTTCTCCAAAGAATTGGAAGTGGACTTGTCCAGATCCGACGTAGATGATCGCATTAGTGGTGTTGAGGAATGGTCTTCCTAGGATGATGGGTGTATCGTATTCTTCTTCTCCCATGTCCAAAACCATAAAGTCAGCAGGGGCATAATGATCATGTATTCTTACCATGATATTTTTAGCTATCCCCTCCAAAAATTGGATTGATTGGTCCACCATTTGCAATTGCATGTATGTAGGGGACAAAGGTTCATCACTAAATAAATATTCATACATTACCTTGGACACTATATTGACACCTGATCCAATATTGCAAAAGGCCTTGTAGAAGATTCTTTGTCCAATGGTACATTCGATCGTTGGTACACCAGGATCATCCTTCTTGGCAAGGAATGGTGAAGAGAGGAGTTGGTCGTACTTTGATCGAAGTGTGTTGATCATGTTGACTAATTCTTCTTGTGGCTACCTAACCTTGTTCTTCCTCCTTCTCCGGTTCTTCTTCTTCTTGGTCACTATTGTCTCCTCGGGCAGGTACAACATTTGTGGATATCCAGGAGATTACAAGATACGATTCTTGAAAGAAAACTTCTCCTTTTTATCCTTGATTATGAAACAAATCTTGGCACTATCCGCGTAGATGATAGCCTTTGTGGTGCTTAGGAAAGGTCGGCCTAGAATGATGGGTGCCCTTTCATCTCCACCTATTTCCAGAACCACAAAATCTACAGGGATGTACGATTGTCCCACTCGTATGATGGCATCTTCAAGAACTCCCTTGGGGTAGTAGAGTGACTGATCTGCAAGCTGCAAACACATATTTGTGTACAACAAAGGATCTCCTAGGATCTTCTCATAAATTATCTTAGGCATGATGTTGACACTCGCTCCGAAGTCACATACAACTTCCTAGAAAATGTGAGGTCCAATGGCGATAGGGATGACAGGTCTCCCTGGGTCGCCCTTCTTGCCGGGTAGGGAATAATCTATCCACCTTCCCATCAATGGCTCCATGTAGTAGTAAGCTATATTGTGAATATCGACAAGATTTGCAGTTTCTAGATCTTCCAACTGCCCTAGAATCTTACATTTGTCGGATGGAGGAACAACAACTACCAGCTGAGCTATTTGTGATTCTATCATTTTATTAAATCTATGTTGGTTCTTAATGACAGAATCAATGCTATCCATTCTATTATTTATGTTCTCTAGAATTTTATCATTGGTAGCTACCTTTCTAGATAATCCCTCCATAAATTTGGATTGGCTAGCAATTAATTCTCTCAAGGGTGGTTGATTGAAATTGTTAAAATTATTACCTTGATAGTTACCTTGGTAGTTCGGCCTCTGTTGCTGGTTCCATCCTTGATTCTATTGAGGACGATAGTTGTTGTTGATGATGAAGTTCACAACCTCATGACTTTTAGGACAGTTGTTCCCTGAATGCCCGGTGTTGCCACACACTTCACATGTCATGCAAGAGTCATGAATGTGCATGACTTCTTGTTTCTCATTGGCTCGATCTTCAAGCTTCTTCATTAGTAGGTCCATCTTAGTAGATAGCATGTCTACCTCCTTGAGTTGATGCATACCACCACCTCTCTTGTGGGTCTAAAGACGTTCTTCATTCCAACCTTGGTTGGAGGTCATATTCTCTACAAGAGCTATTGCAATTGGGATTATGAGTGACAAGAAAGCACCTCTAGCAGCAGCATCCATAGTCTCACGGGTACTGTTGGTCAACCCATGGTAGAAAGTCTGCATGAGTAGTC
>NW_027097431.1:0-40000 GCF_019320115.1 Miscanthus floridulus
TCTCAGTGGTAGGTAAAGGCAAAAGATCAATAGGAGCACGGGGGTTAAAACCATACACTACCTGAAAAGGACTTACCTTGGTGGTGGAATGTTCCGCCCTGTTATATGCAAACTCCACATGCGGCAAACACTCTTCCCACATCTTCAAATTGTGCTTCAAAATGGCTCTCAACATGGTGGACAATGTTCGATTCACAACCTCAGTTTGCCCATCAGTTTGGGGATGACATGTTGTAGAAAATAGCAGCTTGGTCCCCAATTTATTCCACAACGTGCGCCAAAAATGACTCAAGAATTTTGCATCACGATCTGAAACAATAGTAGAAGGCATACCATGCAAGCGAACAATTTCTTGAAAGAAAAGGTCAGCAATATGAACAGCATCGTCGCTCTTATGACAAGGAATAAAATGTGCCATCTTAGAAAAACGACCAACCACCACAAAAGTACTATCCCTCCCCCTCTTAGTCCTTGGCAATCCCAACACAAAATCCATAGATATATCTGCCCAAGGAGTCGAAGGAACAGGAAGAGGCATATACAAACCATGTGGGTTCAATCGTGACTTAGCTTTTTGACATGTGGCACACCGAGCCACGTACCGCTCCACATCACGCCTCATCCTAGGCCAAAAGAAGTGTGTGGACAGCACCTCCTCCGTCTTCTTGGCACCAAAATGTCCCATCAATCCACCTCCATGTGCCTCCTGCAACAACAAAAGACGAATAGAACCAACTAGAATGCATAGGCGGTTAGCTCTAAACAAAAACTCATTGCTGATCATAAACTTATTCCATGTGCGTCCCTCTCTACAATTAAGCAACACATCCTTAAAATCAGGATCAAGCGCATATTGTTCTTTAATGGATTGAAGACCAAAAATCCGGCAATCAAGTTGAGACAGCAATGTATATCTTCTAGACAAAGCACCAGCAATCACATTATCCTTCCCTTTCTTGTGTTTGATAATATAAGGAAAAAACTCAATAAATTCAACCCATTTAGTATGCCTATGATTCAGATTATTTTGAGAGCGAAGATACTTAAGCGATTCATGATCAGAATGAATAACAAATTCTTTAGGCCACAAATAATGATGCCATGTCTCTAAAGAACGGACAAGTGCATATAATTCTTTATCATACGTGGAATAATTAAGAATAGGACCATGTAATTTTTCACTAAAGTAAGCAACAGGTTTACCATCTTGCATCAAAACACCACCAATGCCAAGTCCACTAGCATCACATTCTAGCTCAAAAGTCTTACCAAAATTTGGAAGTTGCAGCAATGGTGTGTGTGTAAGCTTGTCCTTCAAAGTGTCAAAGGACTCCTCATGTGCCTCTCCCCAATGAAACACCACTCTTTTCTTCGTCAACTCATGCAATGGGGCAGCAATGGTGCTGAAATCTTTGACGAAGCGGCGGTAGAATCCTGCAAGACCAAGAAAACTCCTCACCTGTGTGACGGTTTGGGGAACCGGCCAGCTCTTTATGGCTTCAATTTTCATCTCATCCACCTCAATTCCCTATGGAGTTACAACATAGCCAAGAAAAGAAACTCGATCCGTGCAAAAGATGCACTTCTCAAGGTTACCTAATAAACGTGCATCACGTAAGGCATTAAAAACAGCACGTAAGTGATCCATATGTTCATCAAAAGACTTGATGTAAATCAATATATCATCAAAGTAAACTACCACAAAATGACCAATAAAAACTCTTAAAACCTCATTCATTAAGCGCATGAAAGTGCTAGGTGCATTTGTCAAACCAAAAGGCATAACTAACCACTCATACAACCCGAATTTGGTTTTAAATGCAGTTTTCCATTCATCTCCAAGTTTCATTCTAATCTGGTGGTAGCCACTTCGTAAGTCAATCTTAGTGAAAATTATAGAACCACACAACTCATCAAGCATATCATCTAGCCTAGGAATAGGATGACGATACTGAATATTAATATTATTGATGGCTCTACAATCAACACACATACGCCAACTTCCATCTTTCTTAGGAACCAAAAGTACAGGAACGGCACAAGGACTAAGGCTTTCACGTACATACCCACGGTCCAAAAGGTCTTAGACTTGCCGCTGAATTTCCTTAGTCTCCTCAGGATTGGTTCGATATGCAGCTCGGTTGGGCAAGGTCACTCTCGGAATCAAATCGATTTGATGCTCTATCCCTCTCATAGGTGGTAGCCCTAGGGGTATCTCAGCTGGAAAAAATGTCCTCATACTCCTGCAAAAGGTTAGTGATAGCAGGAGGTACCGAGCTAACAATATCATCAAGTGAAAACATAGCTCGTTTGCATACCAAAGCATAGCAAATATCATCATCAGAAATTTCAGCAAAGTCACATTTTGTTGCAAGCATAACACCACCCTTCAATTTAATCCCCTTAGCCTTAGAAATAGATGTACACTTATCCTTTTTAGGTGGGGAAATAGAATTAGCAACTTGCTGATTTTCAGATTGAACATCATTCAAACTAGCAGCGCGTTCTCTATCAGCTTGTATAATTTGAGCAGGGGTCAAAGGTACCAAAGTAATTTTCTTTCCTTTATGCACAAAAGTGTATTTATTACTTCTACCATGGTGTGTAGCATCATTATCATGTTCCTAAGGATGACCCAATAAAAGTGAACAAGCTTGCATAGGTACCACATCACAATCAACAGAATCAGCATAAGAACCAATGGAAAATGAAACTCTGCAAGTTTGTGTTACCTTTGCTTTACCAGAATCATTTAGCCACTGAATATGATATGGATGTGGGTGTGGGCGTGTGGTCAAGCTAAGCTTCTTGACCAAATTAGAACTCACCAAATTGTTACAGCTACCTCCATCAGTAATGACACATGCTCGACGGTCGCTGATGACGAAGAAAATCTAGAACAAGTTATGGCGTTGTAGCTTCTCAGGTTGCTGGATTTGTGAGCTGAGCACCCGCTGTACAATAATGCTCCTATAGGACGCCGTGGCCTCGTCACCAAGGACTTCGCTGTCCTCCTCATCTGCATCTTGGTCTTCTTCATCCTCAATGTCAGAGGTGCTGATGTAACCATCTTCTGTAGCAATATATGCCCGCTGACTTGGGTAGTCCTTCTGCACATGGCCAATGCCATGGCAGCGGTGGCACTGAATACCCAAAGTGCGTCCCGTCGATGCAACGGATGAGGAACTCTTGGTAGGCACCTACAAAGAATTTTTACCTAAATCTAAAGGTCGTGCGGGAGGTGTCTTAGGTGTAGCAGAAACTCTAGAGGCTGTTGGTCGCTTGCTCGCTGGTGGAGGCGTCCAAAAAGTGGTTGGCTTGGTTAGCCCCAAAGATGGTGCCGAGCGTGGCGTGTATGTGCTAGTGCTGACCTTGCTCTTGCCCTGCTGTTCACGCCCCTGCAATTCCTTTTCTACAAGCATAGCAAACTGAAACAACTGGTTGACAGTATTAAATTCTTTATAATCAACAATGTCCTGAATGTCACGCCTCAAACTAGAATAAAAATGACAAATGGCATCTTCGTTTCCCTCTACAACACTACAGCGCATCAATCCCTTTCTGAGCTCACCATAGTAATCCTATACAGATTTATCTCCTTGTTCTAAACGCATCAATTTCTTACGCAAGTCTCTATGATAAGAAGGAGGAACAAAACGATCACGCATAGCTACCTTAAGTTCTTCCCATGTACTAGGTAAAGCATCCTGTGCAGCCAGCCCATTCCACCAAATAATGGCAAAATCCTTAAACTCACTAGTAGCTTGTCTAACTCTATGCTGCTCAGGTACAAGGTGGGCACTAAACTTTTGTTCTACCGTCATCTCCCAATCAAGATATCCCTCAGCATCATAATGACCCGAAAAAGATAGTATTGTGAACTTAATCTCAGCATAAGGATCATCGGGCACACGGTGATTATTACCTTGACGGTGGTGGTGGTGGACACCACCCATACCTATCGTGTTGCGGCGAAGACGTTGCCGTAATCTCTCTTGTTGGATAGCTGCTCGACCTATGTTTCTAGCGGCATCATGCACCGTGTCTTGACCATCGGTGTTGCTGCCGGAAACATCGTTGTTGCCCGCCACAAAGGTTTCCAACTCAGTAACCTTGTCGGTTAGCATGGAAATTTGCTTGTCCAATCTCTCCATGCTATTGCCAATGTTGAGTTCAATGAGTGCGTCAGTGATGGCCTTCCTGACGGCCTCATTCATCCTTTTTTGGGCATCCTCTATAACAGCTTATAGTTGCTCTTGGCTGACACACTCGCTGAAACCCTTAGGATTGTTATCTGTAGTCTGTTCACCTTCTGCCATTAAAAACACAAAAACAGGAACAAACAGGTGAAAGTTATCCCTACCAAATGACTACGTGGTTGTAGTGGTGTCACTTTTCACAGTAAGTGGAAGCGTCTTACCAAGCTCTTACCAAGTTCTTACCAACACAAGCAGTGGGCGGTATAACCGGCGGCTGGTTCGTGATACCTGTGAGGTAGTGGTACCAAGATTGCAAGACCCTTTGTCTGTACTGATCTGAAGAATTTGTGGAGCTTGGAAGGCAAACAAAGAGTAATATGTATATCTGGCACACAAATCAGTAACAGAAAGTAATGCTGAATTATAGTCCAAAGTACTTGTTCTCGTTGCTGGTCTAAAGTGTTGCAAGTACCAGGTTGTGACAAAAGTATGGTGGATAGCAAGATGATAGGTATGAGAAAAACAAGTATGGTGGATGGAAACAACAACACAAACAAGGAACTAGACAACACACACAAACACAGCTCACTTTGGGTTTCTCTATGTGCTCCTCTAGATATTGTTCCTCTTTTGCCCCTTTCTTTTTTTCTATTTTTTGGGCTGTCGTTGTTTTTTGGGGAAATTTCGACTTTTTTATTTTATTTTTTTGATATTTTTCCTTTACTTAGGAGCACAAAAGCAGTAACCACAAAAAATATGAGCTCAAACAAGTGTAAGACGTGGCCTGTGGAATTTTTAGAAAACTAGATAAAAATTGACAAAAACTTTGTGACCACGAAACGAGGATCTTGTGACCACTTTTTGGCCAATCTAAAAATTCTGAACCCCAACAATGCAAGAATGGATGAATCTAAAATTTTTTTCTGATCGATTTGCATATATGGAACGTCGAAAACGGAGTTCGTATGCGAAAACTAGACCAGTTTTAAGAATTGGCTCCGAATTAGAGGACAAAACGGGAACAATGTGTGCAAAATTGGTCACAACAGCCAAGATTTGTTGGAAACGATGGGGGAAAACACACGAACTGGACTCTAACACGACCTAACCAGCAACAAGACCTTGACCAGGATACAAACTCAACACGACGGACTCTAAAACTGAAATATGCAAAGGTTATGGCGCGGAAGGTTCTAGAATAGGAAAAACGAGTATGGCACTGGACTATGGGACGAATACGAAACACTCAAACTAGAGAATAAAAGTGAACCTGATGGTATACCTTAGCTCTGATACCACTTAATGGAGACGGGGATCCCGATCTTCCGTCAGGTGATGGTAACTATCGTTGTGGTGGAGAATGACACACCAATCCGGCTTCAGATCGAAAGATCGAACCCTGCAATCTTAGCACCACAGCTCCTCTGGTTATCAACCGAGTCATGGACCAGGTTGACCTCGCTAAGAAGGCTAATCCCTGCCTGTGCAATGAAGAACACAAGCAAGAACAAGAAAGATCGCAACCAAATTGCAGATGTATGATTAATCTCATGAGTTGGGGTCTCACAAACCGATGAACGGCGAAACTGTTTCTTTACAGAATAATCTAAGCAAAACCCAAACCCTAATGGAGGGGCGGTGGCTGTTTATGAAGACTCTAGGGTCATGCAAGACCCCTGGACGCGCCCCTAATGGGCCCAAACTCGATACATGATCCAACGGACCAAAAGACGGTGTCGCAGCACCCTGGCAGATTCTGGACACTGACTTGTTTCGACGATTTCCATTGATTCTGAATAGCTTTTGATGTGAAACCACTTGGATTGGCTTCCTTATCAAATTAGCTTTCCATCCATATATGGATCATCGAAAATGGAGTCCGGATGCGTCCTGGGCGACCAGTTTAAGGCAGACTAGTCCTGGAGGCCGAGGCAGACTCGAATTCATGTTGGACTGGGCCTCCGGCTTGTGTTGGACGTCCTTGCTGGTCATCATCACCTCCTCCACGTCCTCTTAGTCCCTCTTGACCCTCTCCAATGTTCCTAAGCAAGATAACATCATTAGGTAGTAGTCTATTCTCAAAAGTATGAAAAGGATCGCTTAAGAACGAGCTCACCTGTAAATTGAGTTGACGCATTCGAGCCCGGGTCATTGGACCTTACATGATGGTTGGAGGATCAGCTGGTACATCCAAAGGAGTGATGTCCTCATCACAAGGGCTTGAGCATGAAGAAGCAGCCAAAAGTGAAAGAGAGGCGTAGTTCCATGGTTATGGCGAGGCGGACTCGCAGCCACAAGCTATATCAACACGTGTTGGCATCCATTGTTCCACAA
This sequence comes from Miscanthus floridulus, assembly GCF_019320115.1. Lineage (NCBI taxonomy): Eukaryota > Viridiplantae > Streptophyta > Magnoliopsida > Poales > Poaceae > Miscanthus > Miscanthus floridulus. The sequence goes on from NW_027097431.1 coordinate 6,534, forward strand.
TTGTTATCTCCCAGGTCATCTCCCATAGGACTTGGTCATTGGTGGGCTCAAGGCGTGCGGGTGATATCCGCATCGATGTTAGTATCGACATTGAATCCATCACGACCATGTTCTAGGGCCAAAGACAGGAGCTAACACTCATGGTACTATGAAGTCATCTAAAAAGCGAGGGGTCGAGTTACACTCGGCATCACGGTCATGGCAAGACAGATCTCATGATCGTAACGTCCGAACATGGTACGATCCCTCAGCCGGCTCGAAGGCTCGACACACAGGCAACAACACTAACAATCAACGATAAGAACCAAACATGACCGAAAGACGCAACAACTCGACATGACCGCGGAGTAGCACATTCCATAACGAGGGGGATGGGTAGACCTACACAAGGGCATGGTGTAGATAGATATAGATAGATCAAGATCATGTATTGTAAGTGTACGAACGAGTATAAGAATGAGCAGGAAGGGGCTTTCGTCAGTGTCGGGAATGGCGTTCGACTAGGATTCGACTTTGCGGCAAAGATGAAGATGGCCAGAGGTGGTTGTGACTTGTCTCGGAGGGTTGTGGCTTCTGCTGGCCAGCTGAGGCCAGCTATGGCCTACTGTGGCTAGCTATGGCTGGCTACAAGTGGCTATGATTGGCCAAAGGCTGGCTATGGTTGGCCGGACATGGCAGCGACTGACTAGGATGTGCCTACCACTGTCAGACACAGCAGGGGTTAGTGAAGAAGGCATCCGGCAAGACGGTGGGGTCTTCCTGCTGGTCTAGAGGAGAGGCAGGTCGAAGTGGTCGCCGAGGTGGTCGGAGTGATCGCCGAGGTGGTCGGAGTGGTCGGAGTGCTTGCCGAGGTGGTCGGAGTGGTCGGAGTGGTCGCCGAGGTGGTCGGAGTGGTCGAAGTGATCGCCGAGGTGGTTGGAGTGGTCGGAGTGGTATGCTGGGAGGGTTCTTGGTGGACCACATCCACGCGGGTGTAGCTGAGTGCGATGCATCGTGCACCCAGTGCTCATGGTAACGGGGAAAAAGGGCGCTTGGATCCCCTGTTTCTACTTCGGTATCTCGCCGGCGGCAAGGCGTGCAGGGTTGGTTCTGGTGGGGTCCTGTGGCTGGGTGGTGCGTGTCGCAAGGACACATGGAGTATGCTGTGGGGTTTAAAGGCGGGTCTATATGATGAGTACAGGCCCGATCTTCTGAGAGGTAGCCGGTAAGTTCGATTTGTGGAGATCTCGACGTTGGCGATCCGGCTTCAAATCAGACGTGATTCGAACCCTACAACCGTTACACCACTGCTCCGTTGGTTATCAACCAAGCACAACTTGATTGACCTCGCCAAGAAGGCTTTTCCTGCAAGCGAATCGAAGAGCACAAGCAAGAAGGTAAAACACGCAATCTGAAATTGCAAATATGAATGACGCAAATATCAATAGAGGATTCAAGAACTCGGTTCCAAAGGACTAATCGACATAGTGGAGGAGATCAAGAACGGGGGCCCTGGATCACTGTAAAAGGATTTGTCACCACAGTTACAATGAACGATTCAGTTTCTCGATGGAAAACTAAACTCTAAACAAAACCCAATTGTGTAGCAGCGGCGTCGGCTGTATTTATAGTCTAAAACTCGACCTAGGGTTGGGGACGGCCAGGGGTTGGGCGCCCATAACTTGGGCTTAAGGCCCGACACGATACATGGCCAAGTTGGCCCAAATAGGTGATGCAGCACCTTGCCGTGGTCTCACAGAATGATCCACGGACCTTCTGGAGCTGGGACCAGATCCAAAACGATGGCGTCGTCGTCCCCTTTCCAACGCATCCAAGAACGGCCCGTTTCGATGTCGTATGAGAAAGTTATGACCGAAACAGTGACGACGTGTCTGCTGAATCCGAGGGTGACGTGACAGCTGAGTTGGGAACAAATTGCAACTTGGGGAAGACCATGGCGTTGGTGTGTCTAGCATGGCAATGTCCTCATCACTATAGGTAGCGGCTCCGGTGACCAAGACTCACGGAGGAGTCCACTGCGGCACGAGAGATGCGGCGGAGCTCTGGTGCAGTCTGGCCGACGGCGACAAAGGGGGTTTGGGCAGGCTAAGGACTTAACCAGCTAGGTGGCTAAGTGTGGTTGGCCAAGCTGGAGTTCATCGGCATGACCATGTCAAGCGAGGCGGCCGGAGGCAAGCGGGACGTGCATGGCACGGCGGCGGCCTGGAGCACGTCCGCGCCGGCGAGGTGGAGGGTAGTCGGGGTACTTGGGCTCCTCTTCGGCCAAGGGCTAGAGCGGGGTGTGTCCCACATCGGGGCGAGGACAAAGAGGCCGTTCCTAACGCCTAGGTCTTCGTGGTAGGCGCGAGGGATCTTGGAGGTCTGCGTGCGTGCGTAGTGAGCAGTGGAGCCCAGGGCTTGGCTTCTAGCCCTCCTAGGTTGGGAGAACACGTCAGCATTCATGGCGAGTTCATGACAGTGAGGATGGGATAAGGCAGGGGAAGCTCACCATGGGGCTTGGGGTGGTAGGCTGGTGGCACAGAGGAGAGTCGTGGCCGGGACGAAGCGGTGTAGTGTCGTGCCGACCTACAGCGTCGACGTGGTCGATCGGGGCGACGTCACCTGCTCCAGCAGGCACGGGCGGCGCTGGTGTCATCGGGACGGCTCTAGTTCCTCTTCTTCTTGCGGTCCAGGCAGGCGCAAGTGGAGGGTTGAGGCCATGGTGTGGGGACGCGGTGACGGTAGGGCCGCGACGTCGTTGTGGGCGAATCACGGCGTCGTCCCCGCCTCTGGCGGTCTCGAGCGGCACCAGCAAGCTCCCGTTCTCCTTCTTCCTCCTTTCTCCCCATCTCTTCTCCTTGGGCTCGGGCAGGTGGGTGGTGATGGTGTGGTTTGCCACAAAAGCGGCAGGGCGGATGGAAGTGGCCGAGGCTTCGGGGTGTCCTACTTATAGGACGGCGCGCCCATGGTGCCACGGAAGTCTTGGCCGATGGCGTGAAATGGGGTTGGGGCGATCGGAGGGACACGAGGCACTGAGGCTAGGGTTCCGGGTCGCGACGCGATCGCGATAGTGCCGGTGCTCTCCAAGCTGAAATCCATGGTCCAAAAAGCAGGGGACAAGGAGGGGGCAGGTTCATGGCCGGGGCAAGGTCACGGCAGAGCTGGCGCCCGCGTGTTGAGCACGCAGGTGCGTGACCCTGTCGGGCAGGGGATGTCCGCGTGGCGCCCATCGAACGGGGCACCGAGGCGGTTTGGGCACGGACGGTCTGTGATGCGAGGCGAGGCCTCGGATCCTTGCCGCGGCGGTGCTCTGCTTTGCCAAAACATAGAGGGGAAGGGAACCAGGGGAAGGGATGACAGGTGGGCTCCACTGTCAGCGGCACGAGGGGGATGACGCGGTGCGGCGGCGGCCTTGGCGTGTCATGGGGGGCGACGTGGGCTGGCTGTGTGGGAGGCCTGCGAGCGCTACTGAGCTTATGGCCATGCTGGGCCGGCCGGTTGACAGTTGGGCCACGCGGCCAGGAAAGAGGATGGCGTGCGAGCTGGGCCAGCTCGGGGAGGCAGGCCGAGCAGGTTGCTGTGCTCCGTCCGGGCCGAAGGCACGTGCGGGGCCAGGAGGAGGGTTGGGCCGGTCGTGCATCTTGGGCGGGCTGGTCATGTGCTTGGGCCAGATTGGCTTTCCTATTTTCTAAATAAACCAAGGCTCCTATATTGTATACATGTGTCGTCAACTTGTACACCTCCTAGTGGGGTCCACTAGAGGTCAACTAGGGGTCGTGGGGTCCATGTCAAGGGTTGGCAATTCACGGGCATTGAGTTGATAAGGATAGTTGGTTGATAATAGAATTTAGGTCAAGGGGTTCATGAGAGATTCCAGAAGGAGTCAAAAGGATTCGCTACGGACTTGTGCTCTCCAACACAAAACCCTAAACCAAATAAGAAACTCTGGCAAGCTCCTACAAGCAACACTGTATGTATGCAACAATTTATTTATAAATTGTTCTTTGTTTGATCTAGCATCTACATGCTTCACGCAGGAAAAAATTTAAAAACTTCGTATTTTTGGCTTCTCCAAAAACCCGGGTTGTTACAACAGTGAGGTGAAGGTCAAGTAAGGACGTGCCGTGCCGATGGACTGGGAGTGGTAAAGGACGGACGCTTGGACCGAGGGACCAGGAGGCCGGGTGACCAGCCGCAGTGGCTGACACTTGGGGACACCGACAACTGCAAGTGTACATGGGAGTGACCATGTTGACCGAGTCAAGACAGCGGTCGAGCAAGTCGAGCGGAAGCTCTGGAAGACTTGGCGGCCGGGCGCTCGAGGACGACGGTAGCACGCTTTGAGTGGCGGGGGACGCGTATGGAGTACGCTACTCGCGAGCGGTTTGGTGTGCTGAGCCTCAAAACCGCCGGGTGGACGGTTTTCGGATTTGGACCTCAAAATCCGGGTGCGGTTCTGGCGGGAATCGGAGGAGGCACGTGGCGGCATCAAGGAGTTCGCGTCGAGGTGAAGCTATCTCATGAAGGGCGCTTGGCCGTCGGATGCTTCTATCTCGGGTTAGACCATAACACCCTCGGGATCCTGTGATTCGGCTCAAAATATCTATGGATATTTTTGGGATTGTGTAATAGCCCTGATAAATAAGTGATGACTGTCCCCAAAGGAGCCTCACCTCGCCAGTTTTTTATTTGTACAGAACTCTCTCTAGGTTGTGCTTTAGATGTCCTCGCCGATTCATCTCGTGTTCATGTAATCTGAGTTTGGGAACCTGTGATTTGTGTGGGATGGGAGGGCCGAATCATCCTTTTATCCTCCGGGATTCATCACTTGGGTCCGTGAATTTTATTCCACTGTGTTGGCTACGATCTGAATTTCCCAGAGTCTAGGTAAATGTAGGCAATTATTTCTTGGCGTTAGGTTCGTACCATGTTGAATTTCATCTCAGCAAAGTTTGGGTGCGAATCCTTTTGTTTTGAGTTGGATTTCGTGGGCTTTCTTGGGCTGCGTGGAGGATCTAGCGCATTGGGCTAGCAGCAGTGCTACCAGCGCCGTGCGCGCTCGCTTGAGTAGCACTCGCAGTTGGCCCAGGTGGACGCGTGCCGTCCAGCGCTCTGCTCCAGGCGCTCTGCAGCGTGGTTGCTTGCCAAGGCCGACCGGTGTTTGCCGTGCGTTCGCCCAGCACCAGGCTCGTGGCTCGTGCAGACCGGAGCCAGTCTCCTCTATTCCGTTCCTGTCTGCTGGTCTCCTTTTCCCTTCGTTCTGTGTCTGTGCAGCAACAAGCGTGTTCGGTCTTGACTCCTAGAGGATCTTGCGTTCGTTCTCACTTAGCAGGGCAGCAGCAGTGCTTGTGATATACTTTTGCAGATTGACTGCAGCGGCAGTTCGTCTCCAGCGCCAAGTGCAAAGGTGAACGTGATTTGTTTTTCAAATCTTGAGCTGTCACTCTCAAGCTACAGGAGCCTAATTAATTGCTTGCTCTATTGGCTGGTTTCAATATTGTACGAGTGATTTTTGGTGCTTCCTGTTTTGATCTCTCCCTCTCTTGTTCGGTTCAGTGCTGATTTCATTGGCTTCTCTCTCCCAGAATTTTCGTCCTGAGCCCTGCAATTTCGGGTCTATCTTTTCCGAGCTCGCTATTTCATCAGCGGTTTATTCGTTTAAGCTCCGATTAGCATTCTAGTCTTTGGTGTTGGCTTTCTATCGTTCCAAGAAACCTAGTAAGGGAACGTTTGTCGTGCCTGTTTGGTGAATTTGGGGCAGCGGCCGAATATTTCGAAAGAAATTTGAGGCTCCCTTTCACCCACCTTTAATCGTCGTTTTCGGTCTTTTACTGAGCTCATGTCTGGACGTGTCAGCTACTATTTTCTAGTGTAAAAATAATTTAAATTTTTTGAGGGAAAAAATACAATGAAGCGGGACAAAGATTTTTTTTTTTCATTTCCCTGTCCAAGCCCTATTCACTAGCTATCGTTGGTCAAGTTGAGCCCGTGCGGTCTCAGGCCAGACCAAAAATACTCATGTCTAGCCAGCCCTGTGTCCAAGCCCTATTTCACTAACACATGGAGAACACTTCTCGTAGGATCCATTTCTCTAGCATATTGCTCTCCCAGGAATTTGCTTTGGTCCTCCTGCCTTCTTTGCTCCAATCTCTAGTAAATTCGTAACTCGTTTGGTCAACAAAATATTCGGCTAATTTCAGATTCCACGTACAGCAAATCCAGAGAGGATAACCTACTTCATTGCAGCATACTACAACAGTTATGTTTGGACATGGCATGAATAATGGAGATAAGTCGTCTGTCGTCACTTACTCGTCGTTACTAAACAATTCAACATCCATGATTATAAAATTAGTAACTTCCAGTTTTATAATTTTGTTCTTTTGGACAGAGTTGAGATCAAACTTTTAAACTTTGATTATATAAAAATAAAAATACCAAGCTCGAATAGATACTAGGGTAATATATATAGATTGGTCTTAAAATGTATTGTAATAAAATCGATTGTATATTTGTTGATTTTATTTATATTTATAATACAAAATCATTGTAGAACTTATATTTTGTAAACCATGTTTATGTCTAAAATAAAAAGAATTATAAAACTAAAGGGAGTAAACTAAGCATTGCACTATTGTTGGTGAAGACACCGATGTCCAATCTTGAATTTGCCTATGATGGATCAGGCCAAGGCTTCGTGCAAGACTTTTTAGTGTTCCTATAGACTCTAGGACACATCTAGGAAGGTATATTGATATGTTTGTACATGTAAGGGTGAAAACGGTCGGAAACAGTATTATAATATAGAAAACGGAAGCAGCTGGTTCGGGATATTTCTACATTTTAGCAATTAAAGAGTATAAAAAAATGGTTGAAAATGGTTGTGAAACCAATTGAAAATGATAAATTTTTATGTTTGGCAAAATTCAGAAATGGTGTCATAATATAGAAAATGGTATCATAATATAGAAAACGAAAGCGGTCGGTTCGAAATATTTCCGTACCGTTTTCATCCTTATTTACATGTATGAGGCTATCCGCCATCTATGGCTATATCCAGACATCTTTAGGGGTTATAAGGTAAAAAATTCTAGAACTCGGCCAAGAACTTACCAAGCTTGACCAAGATCTCGAGTTGGGGCTCTAGGTTGTGTAGGTCTTGTTCTTGCTTCTCACCTACTTCTTCCTTTTTCCTATGTGAACCTTCTATGTGAAAGGTCCTTGTTTGGTTTTGGTAATTGAGTGATAACCTAGGTGGACTAATTGTGTTTAATGTGAGATACACAAGTGATTAGTCCACAAATACACTTGTGTGAGCAACTCATGCCATAGAGATGAAATAGCTTGGATATGTTGCAAAGCTCACACATGTGATGAAGGAGCTCATTGCATATGAGACATGACACGGAGTCATGTGATCAAGGTGGAGAAGATCAAGACAATACTTGGCTCGACGGACCGGTTGCAAGTGTGAATGGCAAGTTGAGTAATAACTTGGCGCCGATGGACCGAGGCAACGGTGAAGAGCAAGTGAAGTCAAGATCGATGAACCAATACGGTCACGTGATGATATGAAGTGGATCATATCATTTGGTAATTGGTTGGTGCATATGTTGCATCAACAATGGAGGAGATAAAATGGAATGTGCAAGACAAAGGTATAACTTATAGGGCATTTCATTTTAACGGTAAAAAATTGTGTAGAGAAGTGCATGACTGGATTTAGGATAAATGGTCGTACTATCAAGAGGGGCAAACTCGTTTGCATATCAGTCATCTAGTGTCACTTGAGTGATCTAACTTTGCATACGTGTTAGGATCGAGTGAGGCTGAGAAAATACTGCTAATCCTTTGGGAAAATGTTTGTGAAAAGCTAACACACGTGCACAAGCTGGTGAACACTTGGTGGTGTTAGCACATTTGCGAAGGAGAAGTCAAAAGGTGAAGAAAGGAGGCGAAGCTAGGCTCGGTGTGCTGCCCTAGGGGCACCGCCCTGAAAGGTCCTAATGGCTAGAGGGGGGTGAATAGCCTAATAAAAATTTCTACAATAACACTTAACAAAATGGTTAGACAATTATGAGACGAAGCAAGTGTTGCGCTAGCCTACTCAAAATACAAGCCACCTACCACAATTTTAGTTTAGATAGTATCTATTCACACAATAGCTATGACACTACCCTATGTTAGTGTGCTCTCAAAGGCTAACTAAAGAGCCACACCAACTGTCGGCGTGTCGGACCGGGGGGTCCTTAACCAACGAGTGAATTTGTGCTGCGTGCCCCTAATCCCCGATGGTGATGCAAAGAGACACAAGGTTTATACTGGTTCAGGCAATCGACGCCCTACGTCCAGTCTGAGAGATCGATCTTGTATTTCTTGCACCGGAGTGCTCGTAGTAGGGGGTTACAAGCTAGGTGAGAGAGGGAGCTAGCCCCAGGTCTCGACGGGGGTGGTGCGAGCTGCTTGAGGCGTTGTTCTCAAGCAGCGTAGAAGTGTGTGGTTCTATTGGTGAGTTCCTCTTTCTGCTCGTTGTTCTCCTGTCCCTAGAAATGGCCCCGGTCCCTCCCTTTTATACTCTAAGGGAGAACCAGGAACGTACATATGTTGCTACATAGCGTTCTATGAATGGGGATGGCATGTCCGAGCCCTGCAGGCGGCCACTGTTGTGGTATGGTCGATGGAGTGGCTCCGTCCTTGTCGTGCAGAAGTGACGTGCCGATCATACTTGATCTTGTGCGTCGTGGGGCTCCAGTACAGCTTGAGGCAGGACATGGCGGGTGACGTGCCGGTCATCGTGCGATGACGTCGTAGGGAGCCGAGGCTCTGCAGATTCTGAGGCCGAGCCATCGTGGGGGGCTCGGCGGACATGGATCCTCAGGCTGCCGAGCCCCTGAAGCAAATTGCCGAGGCTTTGGAGGGAATTATTGGTCCTGGGTACTGATTCCGAGGCCACAGCATCCCAGACGTGGCTCCCCACGCCGTGTTGTTCTCAGAGCAGGAGTTGGCAGCACAGTGAGGCATGGGCGTCAACCATGTGCATAGTGGTGGGCACAGTGGCGGGCAACCCCTGCCCAGTCCTGCCTCCCGTCCCGTCGGCCATTCCGCTTTACTGTGCCGAGCATGCGGCCGATGTCAGTGGCAGCAGTTGGCTGAGTTAATGCGACGCGACGTTTTGTTAGAGGGACAGGTGAAGGAAGAGGCTGCGGAGTGTTGTCGAGCCCGCCTCGCGTGAGGTGGTGGGTCAGCGACCCGGCCGAGGCCTGCGACGAGAGGGGGTCGGCCGAGGCCTTCGGTGGGGGATCGCCCGAGGCCAGCGGTGAGGGGGCCTCGAGCGATACAGAGAATTGGCCGAGGCCTTTGGTGAGAGGTCACCCGAGGCCAGCGATGAGGGGCCTCGGGCGAGTCGGAGAGTCGGCCGAGGCCAGCGGTTGTTAGCTGGTTCCGATCTTTACGAAGTCTAAGCAGTCGTTTTTTGGTTCTTGCTTAGGGTACCCCTTCTCACGGTATCCGACACTAACCAAGCAAGCAAGCTCTCACAACTAGCTACACTAAAGAGCTTGACAACTAGTTTGCGGTAATGTAAAGAGAGTGATCAAGAAGGTTATACCGTCGTGTAGATGAAGGAACCAATCAATCACAAGGATGAATAATAATGAAGACCAATCACCTCGGAATCAATGATGAACACAATGTTTTTTTACCGAGGTTCACTTGCTTGCCGGCAAGCTAGTCCTCGTTATGGCGATTCACTCACTTGGAGGTTCACGAATTGGCTTCACACGCCAAACCCTCAATAGGGTGCCGCACAACCAACACAAGATGAGGATCACACAAGCCATGAGCAATCCACTAGAGTACCTTTTGGCTCTCCACCGGGGAAAGGTCAAGAACCTCTCACAATCACCACGATCGGAGCCGGAGACAATCACCAACCTCCGCTCGACGATCCTCGCTGCTCCAAGCCATCTAGATGGCAGCAACCACCAAGAGTAACAAGCGAATCCTGCAGCGAAACACGAACACCAAGTGCCTCTAGATGCAATTACTCAAGCAATGCACTTGGATTCTCTCCCAATCTTACAAAGATGATGAATCAATGATGGAGATGAGTGGGAGGGCTTTGGCTAAGCTCACAAGGTTGCTATGTCAATGTAAAATGGCTAAGAGTATGAGCTTGAACCGGCCATGGGGCTTAAATAGAAGCCTCCACAAAATAGAGCCGTTGTACTCCTTCACTGGGCACAACATGGGCTGACCAGATGCTCCAGTCATGTTGATCGGACGTTGGACCTCAGCGTCAGGTCGCCCAACGACAGCCACGTGTCCTGATCTCAACGGTCACTTGAGTTGACCGGACGCTGCGCTATAACTGACCGGACTCTGAGCCACCAGCGTCCTGTCATTTCCAGTAAGGTTCCAGAAACGCATTTTGCCCACCGGACGCGTCCGGTCATGCACGACCGGACCCTGCCAGCGTCTGGTCAGAGACCCTAGCCTCTGTGAGCTGCCCGACAATAGGATCGGACCCTACCTCCAGCGTTCGGTCACTGAGTGACCCAGCATTCGGTCATGAGACCGAAACGTACACCCTCTGCTGCCACTCACCAGACGCGCCGGTCCAACCGAGACCAATGTCCGGTCACTTACAGTGACCTCCGTCTTTTCTGTCTAGGGCGCCGGTGGCACCATCGAACTGTCCGCACTCTACGGGCGGACACTCCGCCGGTGAAGTTCCTAACCCTTGCTCAAATGTGCCAACCACCAAGTGTATCACCTTGTGCACATGTGTTAGCATATTTTCACAAACATTTTCAAGGGTGTTAGCACTCCACTAGATCCTAAATACATATGCAACGAGTTAGAGCATCTAGTGGCACTTTGATAACCGCATTTCGATACTAGTTTCACCCCTCCTAATAGTACGGCTATCAAATCTAAATGTGATCACTCTCTAAGTGTCTTGATCACTGAAAGGATCTAGGATGCCGCCTAGAGGGGGGTGAATAGGCGTTTCTGAAAATTAACACCTTTAAATGCGGAAACAATTAGTAAAGGGAGTTTCCAAATTGGAAACTCCAAATAAAAGTAATACCACCCCTCACAAGTTAGCCACATAGTGTACAAGGTATAAATAATGTATCTAGAAGCTATAACCCTGCAACACAAAGTTAGAACTGAAAATAAATATTTTCAGCACAGAGCTCTAATACCGGACGTGTCCGGTATGAATACCGGACATGTCCGGTATGCACGGTTTCTGCAGAACAGCCCCGAACTTGCTCCTTTCGATTTCTATCTTCAAACCAAACTACAGGTACCTACTAGAGATATCAATATACATAGAGAACCTGCACAAGAGCTGGAGCAACACAAATATCAAATGAAATGCGAATTGAGACATGATATTTGTTTTACCGAAGTTCGGACTCGTTCGAGTCCTACTCTCCATTGAGGGGGCTGTGGGTGACCCAGCGAAGGTCAGCCCTAGAGGGTACCACGAAGGTCACTCTAGTCGGAGTCTTTTCCAACTCTTTTTCCTCCTTCCACTAAATGATTCCGAGGCGGCAGAATCGACCGTTACAAACTTTCCAAGGCACACCGCAATCTCTCAGGTGCTCTCCGGCGATGCCTAACCATCTAGGACCGAAGAGTCCAAGAGTAACAAATACGAATCACGAGATTGACAATATGCACAAGTGCTCAAGTGGTGGCTTGCTCTCTTTTTCAAATTCTCTCTTAACCCACAAATTGATTTTGCAATTTGTATCACACACTCACTAAGAGAGGGTTTAGGAGAGTTGGCAAGGCTCAAAAACGTGTGTGTATGTCAGCAGAATCAACAGCCTCCAAAGGTGGAGGCTTGGAGGTATTTATAGCCTCCTTGAAAAACTAGATGTTTTATAGCCTGCATACCGGACACGTCCGGTATCACTTACACTGCGCCAACGGTAACTAAGTTACAGTGATGTTTGTGAGGCGTCGGAACTCCTGAAGAATGGCGGGACTTCTAACCGTCGGAACACCCGACTCATGTCAGAACTCCTGACCCTCAGCAAATTGAAAAACATGTAACTGAGTTAAAGTTAGTGAGGTGTCGGAACTCCCGACGGATGCCGGAACTCCCGACCCTCAAGGCTTTTGAAGATAGCCATTGGCTTCTGGTCAGGCATACCGGACACGTCTGGTATGACTAGGATAGTGAACCCTCCAAGTCAGTTAAAGTGCGAGACGTCGGAACTCCCGACCCTTGCCGGGACTCCCGACCGTCGAAACTCCTGACTTACGTCGGAACTCCCGATGAACCAACCTGAGAACAATAATTTTACAGCTGCTGGGCAAATACCGGACACGTCTGGTATCAATACCGGACACGTCTGGTATTGCCAGACCAACAAAGATAAAGTTAGCTCTTTTGTTGCTCAAATACTCAAAACTCACATGGGTTGGCTTGAGCACTTATGAAACGTTATCTACCAACATGATGCATCCCTCTTAATAGTACGGCATACCTATTAAACTCAAGATAAAAGGAAAAATGAATTTATACCACTTGAGTTGATCTATTTTGAATTGATGCCGTCTCTTTCAATCTTCATCAAGTAAGGGTGCTAACATGTTGATATTGATCTTATCACTTGAGCATAGCCATCTTGAGCATGTGACTTGATTCCATTCATCTAATTTGAATAATCCCAAATGTATCAAGTCACTTCTATCAAACACTCCAACAGTGATTTGATCCTCCACATAAACATGAACATCATAGCTTGATTAGTACCTCAACTAAATGCAAGTACTTCCTTCTTCACCCTAGCTAGGTTCTTTGGCCGCCAAGCCATCGCTTGGCCTTCACCCTTGCTTAGTACCTCGAAGCCTTTCCTTGCTATCTTCACCATCTCAAGCCATCAAGTCACATCTTGTGTTCAATCATCCATTCATGTATTGTTATCATTTTTATTTCAATTTAGCAAGCTTCAAATATGAGACCAATCCATATGCAATTCCTTATGTCTCATTAATTAATTCTTACAAGCGTGCTTTTACATAGAACATGGAAATCTCACAATAATTAAGCCTTTGCATGAATTCCATTTGTATTGTTGCCTTGTGCTTGAACTAGATTGTTTACACAACAACACATCATTTTGGCTTTCATTAAGTACCTGTGAGATAACCTATTACCTGTCCACACTTAGCAAACGGGTTAGTCCTTTAATCACGTTGTCATTTAATCATCCAAAACCCACTAAAGGGCTAGATGCACTTTCAATCTTCCCCTTTTTGGTGATTGATGACAACTTGATTAAAGCTTACAAAATAATATAAACATTTAAACTTTTGGGTTCAATGATTTATGAGAGGCTCCCCCTTAATATGTGCTTATGATTAGAATTCACAAACTGACCTCAAATGTTAATTGCACATACTAAAACATATAGGAGACTCCCCCTAAATCACTGCATCCGTGGGGTGCATGTGTGTGTGACAAAGTGAAACCGTGATGCATATGACAAGATATATCACACAAGAATAAATATAAAGACATCACATCAAATATTTTCATTCTAGCATGCATAGTCCTTATGAAAATAAATATAACACATGTAATTCACACATAGCACTCATTACACATTTTCTCAAGTCCACAAGCCACTAATATATATTAAGATAATGTCTCATGAGATACATAGATAAAGCATAAGTGAATCTCATCTCTCACATGATACAAACTGTCTCAAACTGAAGATACATCAATGAAGCTCAAGAAATGAAAACTACAGCCTGCACAGCCTGAAGTACATATCTTCAGGTACAAAGATAAGCAAATAAAACTATCCTGAAGCTTTAATCAGTCTCTCTCCCCCTTTGTCATCCATCACCACAAAGGTCCAATAATGACAAACTAAGGACAAAAGGGGCTACAAGCTGTATCTGATCTCTGGCATCACTCATCATCATCCTCATCATCTTTACCAGCATCCTCATTATCTAAGCGTGTAACACCAGCTGATCGAGAACCACCTGCACCAGATGGGTCATAGCCACCAGACCCGTAGAAGCCACCACCACCTGTCAGGTCACTCCACCAATCTGAAGCATAGTCGTCTGCAGTGCTAGGACATGGCTAAGAGTGAGTAGGCACTCGAGCCTAAAGTGGTAGAGTGTCAGGATGCTCAAGTGCCTGCTGCTGCTATCTCTGAAGGAACTCAGCATACTCTCTGTCGTATCTGGCCTGCTGGTGCTCCTCAATCTCAGGCTCACTAGCTGCCTCATCTGATACTAGAGACCTAGGAGGCTCAAGCTCAAGCCTAGAAGCAATTTGCTTCAAAGTTCGAGTATCCTTCCTCCTAGCCTCCCTCTCCTTCTGCTGCTGGGTCTGGATGTCCCGGCACATCCCAAATATGAAGCTGAAAAGCCTGCGGATAGGCGAGGGAGGACTACCACGGCATGAAGTAGAACATGAAGGAGCATGTGGTGAAGGTGAAGCTCCTGCTGGTGCACCACTCTCAGGTGCATCTACCTCTAGTGCTGCTGCTGCTCCTCCTGGTCCTGCTAGAGGTAACCCTGTCTCAAGCAGATCTACAACAATCTTTAGGGCCTTGTGAATCTTGTCATACTCGAATGTGTGCCCTGTCACCTGCTCAATCATATACATGATATAGGGAGCAAATCCATAGCCCTTGAGGGGCCTCTCTCCCACACTCCTAATCTCAGACCAAATAAAGTCAAACACACTGAAGGGCTGAGCATCAGGTGTCATCCTGTGGAGTAGGTTCCTAGAATAATCAGCAATGTTTCCCTTGTCTCCACCCTTGCAGTCAATAGTCTTCCTGAACATCCTGTCCAGGTATCTGTAGGTAGGCCTCTCGGATCAACCCTTTGCTCATCTCTAGCTTTCCTGGTCATGCCCTTTCCCCTGAAGTCAACTCTAGGAACATAAGAGGGCACATTGGGCAAACGTGTCTCAAGGAGACCATAATGCATCCCCTGACCAGGCGGGTGCTGAACTGGAGGAACTAGCTCCTCCTCCTCAATCTCCTGCTCCTCATTTGAGCTATCACCATCTAATCCTCTGTCAGTGCTCTTCCTCTTTCTTTCTTCTCTAGACTCCACTCTGAACTCATTAGTGTTAGAAGAAGAGCTCCCTGATCCCTCTGTATACTGAGCTGCTACACTAGAGGCAGCCCTGGTAGACCTCCTGCTGGTTGGCTTGAATCTAGGGTGCATTTCCTATCTCGCCTTCTTGTACTTTTCAAGTGTGGGATCATGCCTGTGCTTGGACCTCGGCTCCTGTCGTCCACTCATGGTTGCTGTTCTGTATCCAAAGATTTCCATAGAATTTTAGATACATGCCCATAGCTTATTCTCGAATTGTAATTAGACATAGATTCTTTTATCCAAGGTTTTACAATCACCTCGACACACCACTGTCACAAGGTTTGCAAAACATAGATACAGAAGAAACTATGCCTAATATACAATTCTAAGATTGGATTGAATCAAAGGAAAGCAGAGGGTCTGCTCTGCTGGGCCATACCAGACACGTCCGGTAGCATACCGGATACGTCCGGTATGGGCGACCAACAACCCTAACTAGGGTTCCTTGATTCAACCCATCACGGATCAATTCCAAACTTTAGGCATTG
This sequence comes from Miscanthus floridulus, assembly GCF_019320115.1. Lineage (NCBI taxonomy): Eukaryota > Viridiplantae > Streptophyta > Magnoliopsida > Poales > Poaceae > Miscanthus > Miscanthus floridulus. The sequence goes on from NW_027097431.1 coordinate 22,160, forward strand.
CTTCTATATCACCAATGCAGCATATTGACTGAAGGAATTTCAAAATCATGTATTGACCATGTAGATCGGACGAGGTCCGTGATTAGGGTACCTGAGAGAAGAGAAGAGAGAGTGATGTGAATTCCAAATCCGCGGGCCTTCAATCCTTGATGCAAGCCTTCTCCAATGCAATCTCCCTCTCTCTCTCTTTTGTTGGTGAAAGTCCTCGGTCGCCCTAGGTGAGGAAGAAGGGCATCGGCTGGTTGGCTTGGAAGAACAAGTCTGTCTGGGCCAAAGGGGTACGCTCGGTTTTATAGCCCCGCTCATACCGGACATGTCCGGTAGCATACCGGACACGTCCGGTATACGCGGGCTGGCCCAAATAATTCCAAAAAGTGTTTTCTCTCTTCCAATCCCCTTTTCTGTTATTTCTCAGTCCAAAAAGGTATATAATCTTGATCCAAATTGAGTATCATCACTTTTCTTATCCAATGCCATAAAATGATTTTCTCTTTTCCAAATATTTGGCATATACAAGATTTCGCTTACTTGAGAGAGATAGAGAGAGGCATAGTAGATTGTGGACTTAAGAAAACCATGTCATGTGTAATTAGCCAATCAAACAATCAAGGAGAGCTATAATCAACACATGACAAGGCTAGGTCACAAAGACCAAGATTCAAATAGTTTTTTCAAATTCACACTTCCTACTCATGCTAGTTAGGGGTTTTGAAAAACATCTCTCCTATGTCACACAAATGCACATTCTAACATACAAAGGGCCTTAGATGCACTTACAATGCATGTATGTAAACACATACCTTTGCCTTGAGCCCACAAGAATACCACTAAGAAGATAAATAGCATGATAGTCTTTATGTTGACCTTAATTGTCAAATAATCATGCTAGTTACGAATTCAACTTTTCATCCAAAGGACTACAAAGAATGCTAGATAAATTTGTCAGTCCACAAGGTGCAAAACAGAAATTTAGCTCCCCCTAAATAAGTGCTTCAAGTAATTTAAATGACTTTCCACAAGCACTTTTATTCTATTAAAAATTTGGGAGTCAATTTTCTATTTTGAACCATAACCAAATAATTTGCCATAAGTAAATTTGAGTATAAGAGATGCTCACAATCCACTTAGATTTGGTAAACCACAAGCTTCTGAGTGAATTGAGGATATATGAAAATATATGGATCAAAAACTCAGTTGCTTATCCAATTAGTGTTCTGGTTCCTACAATACCAGACACGTCCGGTAGGTATACCAGACATGTCCGGAATACTAAGAACAGAAACACTCAATTTCTGTCCCTGGCCATATCGGACACGTCCGGTAGATGCAAGACAGGCACAATTAATTTGCTGCTTGTGATTCTTTGTTTAACTTTATTATTTATAGTATACTAGCATCTCAACAAATAAATTACTGTACTAGAGAGCGATCAAAAACATCATATGGCAAACATGATATATCTCAAGTGAAATTAATTAGCCACATTTAATGTTTCACAAATATACCTATTTGTGACCCTATTGAGCACAAAACAAATAAAAGTGGCTATCCTATGAGGTTTAGGTACTTATTACCAATGGTGAGGATGAAATATATGATATATTCATTGAATTATCTTTGGGTCAACCATATAAGGGATTATGATAAGAATTGGTTGATAGATTGAGTGAATATTGTCAAATTGCTTGCTCAACCACCCCGAAGACTTCATCTCATCACCAAGTACCTACATCATTAACCTAAGCACACTTTGGTGCCCAACTCTTGTTGGGTCCTTTTTAGTTAGTCAACAAGTGTTTAGGCACCCAAATGGCTTTAGCACTAGTTTGTGGTGAACACATCACCTTGCTAATGCTAACTCCATTTGTGGTCTTCCTAAGCATATCATTATAAACAAATGTGTTCGGCTTAGGTGAATTACCATTTGGGCATTCATAGCTTAGATGCCCCTTTCTTTTACAAGCATAGCATATGCGGCCTTTGTTTGCTCTATGCTTGTTTTGCTTGTATGGCATCTATCAACCTTATGACCCATCTTATTGCATCCATAGCATCTTCTTGTTGCAACTTGGGCTTCCTTTCTTGCCTCTTTGTACATTGGGCATTTCTTGGTAGGATGCCCCAATTTCTTGCTCATGAGACAAGCACTTTGTCCATCTTCTTCATTTGCTTGGCCTCCTTGGTAGAAGCCTTTTGATTGGCGGCTTCAACCTTATCGACCCAACTCTTGTGTGGACACAGCCCACTCATGTCCATACAAACCACAACCATAGCACATCCTTTTTCCATGTTTCTTGCTCTTGGTTGGGTTGGCCTTGTTTGAGATGTGATTCTTTTGTTGGGCTTTGGAGGAAGCAAGGTTTGAACCCTTCTCAAGCTTCTTCACCATGTTATCACGGTTATCTTGAGAAGGTTGTGCTTTCTCCTTACCCTTCAACCGAATCACATCTTTTTTTAATCTTTGCACTTCTTTGAGCTCTATGTTTTCTATAAGATTTAGCTCAATCGAAGATTGGCTTGCTTGAGGAGCACACTCATTAGTACAAGAAACATTTAATTGAGATGGTGTACTAGTGAGTGGATGTGTGGGAGGTTGAGAAAACTTTACCGATGTAATCACAACCTCATGAGCCACTTCAAGCATAATGCTTGATTCTACTACTTCATCATGAGAGCACTTTAGATGAACATAGTTTGCTTGTAGCACATTATACTTGCTTGATAGTTCATCTAGCCTTGCCTTGAGCTCCAAGTTTTCCTTCTCTAGTTGTGAAACACTAGAAGAGGAGTTAGTAACTAAAGCATGCTCAATTGACAATTTTTCATACCTTTCACTTAGAGCCTTTAGTTCTTCCATCTTGGAGATGAGAAACAATTCTTGCTTTTGAAGTGATTGCTCTTGCTTCTCAATCTCTTCTTCAAGCTCATCATTCTTTTCAACTATCTTCATGATGATGAACTTGTCCTTGCGGTTGAGATGATCAATGTTGTAGTTGTCTTCAACTTCAACATCACTCTCATCTTGATCATCTACTTGTGCTTTCTCCTTTTCTTGATCTTTCTTGTTACTCTTTTTCTTGCTTTTCTTGGCCATGAGACACAAGTGATGAGTATCATGAGATACTAAGGCTGACTCATCACTTGGTCGCCACTGGGCTTGAGCATCGTTGCAAACAGCTGCTTGCTGGTCTACTGCCTCGGCCATACCGGACACGTCCGGTATGTGCAGGTAGACAGCAAGTCATGTGCTGCTTGCACTTCTTGCTTCGGCTCGGCGCTCTTGAGGTCTTGTGAGGCTTCTTCGCTGCATAAAGACACAATGGACATACTTTCCATTGACTCGATCTCAAGTGCGTCATCACATTTGGATTTTCCATATAAATCAAAAAGTCTAGTCCAAATGAGATGAGCACTCTTCGGAGGTGGTTGTCCATTGAAGATTGCCTCATCTTGAACCTCTACACTCAATGTACTCAAAATAATATTAATAGCTTGAGCATTGAGTTGCACGTATATCTCTTCCTCTTTTGATAAATTTTTGTAGTTGCTCCAATCAACTATAGAAAGAGGTATGCTTGCATCCACAATATGCTCAACAAGAGGACTAATATCTCTAAAAGCATTGAGTACATGTATTGACCAAGTTAGAAAGTTTGAACCATCATTTTGGAGAAGCACCGGCTCCAACTCGATAGGCGTCGACATCCTTTTCTCATGGTGGTGAAGCTTTAGGTGAGAACCTAGATCTGATACCAATTGAAAGGATCTAGGATGCCACCTAGAGGGGGTGAATAGGTGTTTCTAAAAATTAACAATTTTAAATACGGAAACAATTAGTAAAGGGAGTTTCCAAATTGGAAACTCTAAATAAAAGTAATACCACCCCTCACAAGTTAGCCACACAGTGTACAAGGTATAAATAATGTATCTAGAAGCTATAACCCTGCAACACAAGGTTAGAACTGAAAATAAATATTTTCAGCACAGAGCTCTAATACCGGACGTGTCCGGTATGCACGGTTTCTGCAGAACAGCCCCAAACTTGCTCCTTTCGATTTCTATCTTCAAACCAAACTGCAGGTACCTACTAGAGATATCAATATACACAGAGAACCTACACAAGAGCTGGAGCAACACAAATATCAAATGAAATACAAATTGAGAAACGATATTTGTTTTACCGAAGTTCAGACTCGTTCGAGTCCTACTCTCCGTTGAGGGGGATGCGGGCGACCCAACGAAGGTCAGCCCTAGAGGGTACCATGAAGGTCACTCTAGCCAGAGTCTTTTCCAACTCATTTTCCTCCTTCCACTAAATGATTCCGAGGCGACAGAATCGACCGTTACAAACTTTCCGAGGCACACCACAATCTCTCAGGTGCTCTCCGGCGACGCCTAACCGTCTAGGACCGAAGAGTCCAAGAGTAACAAATACGAATCACGAGATTGACAATATGCACAAGTGCTCAAGTGGTGGCTTGCTCTCTTTTTCAAATTCTCTCTTAACCCACAAATGAATTTTGCAATTTGTATCACACACTCACTAAGAGAGGGTTTAGGAGAGTTGGCAAGGCTCAAAAATGTGTGTGTATGTCAGCAGAATCAGCAGCCTCCAAAGGTGGAGGCTTGGGGGTATTTATAGCCCCCTTGAAAAACTAGCCGTTTTATAGCTGTTGCCATACCGGACATGTCCGGTATCACTTACACTGCGCCAACGGTAACTAAGTTACAGTGATGTTTGTGAGGCGTCGGAACTCCTGAAGAATGCCAGGACTTCCGACCGTTGAAACTCCCGACTCACGTCGGAACTCCTGACCCTCAGCAAATTGAAAAATATGTAACTAGGTTAAAGTTAGTGAGGTGTCGGAACTCCCGACGGATGCTGGAACTCCCGACCCTCAAGGCTTTTGAAGATAGCCGTTGGCTTCTGGTCAGGCATACCGGACACGTCTGGTATGATCAGGATAGTGAACCCTCCAAGTCAGTTAAAGTGCGAGACGTCGGAACTCCCGACCCTTGCCGGGACTCCCGACCGTCGGAACTCCCGATGAACCAACCCAAGAATAACAATTTTACAGCTGCTGGGCAAATACCGGACACGTCCGGTATTGCCAGACCAGCAAAGATAAAGTTAGCTCTTTTGTTGCTCAAATACTCAAGACTCACATGGGTTGGCTTGAGCACTTATGAAACATTATCTACCAACATGATGCATCCCTCTTAATAGTACGGCATACCTATTAAACTCAAGATAAAAGGAAAAATGAATTTATACCACTTGAGTTGATCTATTTTGAATTGATGCCGTCTCTTTCAATCTTCATCAAGTAAGGGTGCTAACATGTTGATATTGATCTTATCACTTGAGCATAGCCATCTTGAGCATGTGACTTGATTCCATTCATCTAATTTGAATAATCCCAAATGTATCAAGTCACTTCCATCAAACACTCCAATAGTGATTTGATCCTCCATATAAACATAAACATCATAGCTTGATTAGTACCTCAACTAAATGCAAGTACTTCTTTCTTCACCCTAGCTAGGTTCTTCGGCCGTCAAGCCATCGCTTGCCCTTCACCCTTGCTTAGTAACTCGAAGCCTTTCCTTGCTATCTTCACCATCTCAAGCCATCAAGTCACATCTTGTGTTGAATCATCTATTCATGTATTGTTATCCTTTTTATTTCATTTTAGCAAGCTTCAAATATGAGACCAATCCATATGCAATCCCTTATATCTCATTAATTAATTCTTACAAGCTTACTTTTACATAGAACATGGAAATCCCACAATAATTAAGTCTTTGCATGAATTCCATTTGTATTGTTGTCTTGTGCTTGAACTAGATTGTTTACACAACAACACATCATTTTGGCTTTCATTAAGTGCCTGTGAGATAACCTATTACCTGTCCACACTTAGCAAACGGGTTAGTCCTTTAATCACGTTGTCATTTAATCATCCAAAACCCACTAAAGGGCTAGATGCACTTTCAATCACCAAAACAAAATAACTCATACCATTTATACCTTTGCCTTGAGCTTTTTGTTTTTCTCTTTCTTCTTTCCAAGTCCAAGCACTTGATCATCGTCATGGCATCATCATCATCATGCTATGATCTTCATTTGCTTCACCACTTGGAATGTGCTACCTATCTCATGATCACTTGATAAACTAGGTTAGCACTTAGGGTTTCATCAATTCACCAAAATGAAACTAGAGCTTTCACGCCCCTAGCTGTTCGGTGCATGGCCACCTCAGTGGCGATGACCGGCTGGTCAAGGCCGAGAGCAGGGGTTGGAGCTGGCACCGCCGTGCCTTGTCCGGTGGCACTGCCACCCCTAGGGCGGTGCCCACCAGACCGAGGCCGAGAGCAGCAGTAGGTGACTTGGTCACCACACATGTCCGGCGTGCACCGCCATGGAGTGTCTGGTGCACCGTTGGGGCACCGCCTCTTTTCGGCAGAGAGCAAGGGAAGGCGAGGGGGTCACCGCCATGGTCACCATTGTGGTGATGGTAGTGCACCGCCCTATTTTCCCGAGGACGGGATTTTCCCGGGGGTTGGCCTGGGTGGTCACCGTCCCTCCTAGGGCGGTGCCACCACCACCCCTGTCCGGGAATTCGACCGTTGGGAGGGGCACCGCCGTGTCCGGTGCCCTCGCAGAAATCAGCAGCTTTGCTCCAACGGCTATATTTGGCTTAGGGCTATAAATAGAGGTGGAGCTCGGGCTTGGGTTGGTTGCTGAGCACCCTTAAGCCTTGGTGGCTTGTGTAGGTGTGCTTGGGAGCCCTCTAACTCACTTATGCTTGATAGTGATCATCTAATCGAGTGAGTGGGCGATTCTAGTGCAATTGCATCGTGAGGTTGCATCGAGTGGCATTAGGTGATCGTGTTGCAAGCCGGTAGTGTTTGTTACTCTTGGAGGTTGCCACCTCCTAGACGGTTTGGTGGCTTGTGATTCCGTTGAAGCACGCAAGAAGATTGTGCTCCAGAGAAGGATTTGTGAGGGGGATTGTGCTCACCCCGCAGGGATCGCGAAGAGCAACTCTAGTTGAGCGTGTCATTGAGCTACCCTCACTTGTGGGTAGGTTCTTGCGGTGCCCAATGTGTGGGCTTGGCGGGTGATGCTAATTAGCCACCAAACCACTAAGTGAGCGGTCGATACAACGGGGACTAGCGTGTTAGCAAGCACGTGAACCTCGGGAGAAAAATCACCATTTCATCATTGTCTTCCCGTTGGTTTGCAATCCCCTTAGACAAGTTTGTAATTACTTTCATATACATTGTATTTAAGTAGTTGCTCTTATAATTAGTTAGCTTGTGTAGCTTACTAGTTACCTTCTTGCTTATGTAGCATAGAAGTAGCTCTCTTGCGTGGCTAATTTAGTTTAAGTAACCATGTTAGTCACATTGCTTAGTTTGTATAGCTAAGTAATTTACGCTCTCTAATTTGGCTTGTGTAGCCTTGTTATTGAGCATTGCTAGTGAGCTTAGGGGTTTTGTGCGCTTTGTATCACTAGTTGTGTAGGAGCTCTCCGGTTGCTTGAAGTACTAGTTGCATAGGTTTATGTGACCTTGCAAGCTAGAATTATTAGGTGAGCTCTAGCTAGCCCAGCACCTTTGTTGCCTAATTAGGATCTTTATAAGGTACTTATGAACTTAGATAGAGGGGTATAATCTTGGCTAGACCGATAGTTTTAATTCCACACTTGTTTCGGTTAGCTGACGCGTTTAAGTTTTTAGAAAGAACTATTTATCCCCCTCTAATCCGCCATCTCGATCCTACACTACGGCAAGAGAGGGAAGCACTCCTTGCTTCTCTGTAGCAAGGGGGGTGAACTTGCATCGGGGATGGTGCTGCAGTTCATTCGCCTGCGCCTTGGCCTTTTCCTCTTTCTCCCTTCTTGCTTCTTGGGAAGTGAGGGAGGAGAGAGCTTACGGCAGTGCTCAGCTGTGCTATTCACAGCTACTGCAGCGCTGCAGCTGCTACTTCTCTTCTTGGGTGAACAGTAAGTGTAGGGGTTGTTGCTGCAGTAGCAGCCGCAGCGCTGCTGCAGCAATCACAGCCATAGAGAATGTATGATTGTCTTGGCACAACTGACCAACAGGCCATTGTATATAGAGCACAAAAGTTTCAGTTTCAGTCGTACTTAACATTTAGGTTTGCAAATAATTTTTTTCATGATGTAATGCATACCATGATATGGTTAGCAAGGAATGCACTCATGCTGTGCCATTACAACCTCATAATTGGATACAAATCTCCAGATTGCTATTTTTTAATTTGGATATTCATCCATTACCGTCTCATGCTGGACTACACAAACTATGAAATCCAATCAACATGAATAATATTGGCTACCAAGCACCTTAAGGGCAAACAACCGTATGATATACCACTGAATTGTTCAAAGTTTATGTACATCATAAACTGAAGAAGTGATACAATGATGTTTATTCACTAGGTGCATAAATAAGATTGTTGTCAGCCACTTGCTGAAGGTGGTCTGTCATAAGCCATACAAGGGTTGTGAACTCACTACCACTGTTGAGCTTCTTGGCATGGGACTCCCTGCTGCATCGGTTGGCCGTGTAGATGAGAAAATCGGCCCAGACCTCATTGACCAGCTGCAGCGCATTGTTAATGTCGATCAGTTCTTCGGCCAGTTCGACTGCCAGCGACAAACGAAAATTCTGAACACGAGGTCCGGTGAGCTTCCTCTGGTATAGGGCGCTAGCAAGGTTGAGGTTAGAACCAGATACAGGGTCATTATTGCTGATGATGTCCATCCACTGAGTGGCCAAGCTCCTCTTGGTCCATTGGTACAGCTTGTTCTGAGCAAGGCCCGGTAGCATGTCAGGTTGCTTGAAGAGGAGGAACATCATGTAGTTAGATAGTGCCTGCACTTCCTCCACAATACGGTGTTGTTTATCCTCGTCCTTGATCTTGGTCTGCCTTTCTGCGAGGAAAATGTCAGTGGCAATGTGCCAGATGATGATCCCCTCGTGGAGCTCAGCACCAACGAACTTGTTATCAATAGTAATGCCACTATGCTCTTTCCAGCGCCCCAGTGCCTCCGTGCCCCATTTCTCTCTGACCATTCCCAGTGTGTTGATGTACTCACTTTTGATCTTGTATTGTACGTAAGTGACCACCAAGTCTTTCAGGCCATCTGGAACACCAACAGCCGGCATGCTATAGCCCAGGATCCCAGCCAACCAGCCACGCTTTGCAGTGCACATCTGCAACATGTTATACTGCCCCATGGTGCCTGACCACCTCCTTGATGGCCTGAAGAAGCCAGCAATTCAAGTACTGTGGGCAAGCCGGCGAAGAGAAAGGACCATACAACGAAGCCGGTGCCACCTCTCCAAACACAAAGCAGAATGCCGAAGACCACTCCACCGTGTTGCACAAATAAAGGAGAATGTCCAGGTAGACCAGAATGCGCTCAGCAGTGATGTCATCTCCATGAGGAAGGCACTGCCCAACAAGGCATAGGTGATAATAGCAACGTCCGCGATTCTGTTTCCCTCCCTGCCGTAGAACTGGAACAGCAGAAGGGAAGCAACCACAGCGAGCGGCGAGACGACGCGGATGCAGTAGCCAGGTAGGGTGTGAAGCACGGGCGCCCTGGTGTACAGGATGTCATACATCAGCGACAGCTCCATCTACACCAGTGTCCACATATACCCCATCTCATTCTCCTTAAGGTATCTAAGTATGCCAACTATGTAGCTCCCTGGATTCTCCGAGGAATCCACCATGGCAGACTTGCAGACACGAAACACGGCATGAGCACGGAGCATGAGGAACTCTTCTTTGTCGACAACCTTCCCTTTAAACCATCCTCGAGGTGGTTTGCCCTCGAGGTAAAGATCACATTTTCCTAGTTGCTCCATGTCCTCCGCCTCCACAGACTCCCGGATGATGCTGAAGTTGGCATGCCGGAGAGCCCATGTCATCTCACAAAACTTGGCAACAGTGACAGTAGTCATCAAGGTTGCACCCAGCGAGAAGAGGATCCCACTGCCGGCAATATGCTTGTAGATGACATACCCTGCTCCCAGGACCTGCGCCATAAGGGTCAGAAGATGGCGCTTCCATAGCTTGTTATCCTCGAGGGAGTAGGCCGTGATGTTGTCGGAGCCAGCAAGGTGCAGCAGCAAGAAGGGCGCCCAGAAGGCGACCAGCTGGTGCTGGCGCAGGGTGCTGCTGAGGGAGAGGTTGCCGAGGGCATATATCGCGGTGCTGTCCGCCAGCTGGTATGCCAGCCAGAGAAGGAGCCTTTTGGGGCTGCGGCCTTGATGCCGGCGAATCCCAGAGAAGAAGAGCAGGATGACCTGCTGCGTGAGACAAAGGATTACAAGGATCTCAGTTGCCCATCCATTCCAAAAGTCCAGCAGACATCCGGCAATGACTCTCGGCTCCAGCACTGATTTGATTCATCAAGTAACATCGTAGAATAGCCATGCAATAAATAAATAGAGCAGCATATTACATGGGGTTGATAAAAAACTGATAACTAAAATTATTAATGTATACATACAGCGGGTATCCCCTAGTTGATCAGCACCGAAATTAGCCATGCATGTGCCCAGCAGCGGCAGTAAGACATGCATGTGCCCAGCAGCGGCAGTAAGACAGAACAGAAATGAAGATGACGAAGGCTGGATTGATGCTTGGTTATAGGAATTGTTACACTAACTAATCGAGCATATATACAACTAGATGGCCTGGTCTACTGGGTTTGCAAGGGTGGCCAGAACAGCCTAGCTCAACAAACCACATAATAAAGATGAAGAAATTAAGTATTAGTAGCAATTTGTTATTGTTTACTAACCATTTGATATAGATAATTCTATTCATATGGCAATTCCAAGCCTTCCATCAATCAGTGCTAAGAAACATGCGATAGCGAGATATGGATGCACAAAGTACAAACACATGCTATGCTGACACGCAAACATTAACTAGAATCAATGTATACATACTGACCAAAATTAGCCATGTGCCCTGCAGAGACAGAAGACACATGAGGGCAAGACAGAATTGAAGGTGACGAGAGCTGGATTCAGGATTGATTACACAAACAATTACACCAACTAATTGAGCATCCTGCTAGATGGTCTGGTGTACTGTGCTCTTAAGTGTCATCCTGATGCACCAAACCGTATCATAAACATGAAGAAATTAAGTATTAGCATTTTGTTATTGTTTGTCCGTCAGTGCACATGCTCCATTCAATTTGCTAACCATATGCTATCCATCCACCAATAAATGATCTGTACCATGTGACAGTGGGAGGTGCATGGCACAAGTAAATCTGCTGCAGGTAAAGACAAGTGGACCAAGCCTATCATCTTCGATAGTATGTAACTAAGAGCCAAAATTGCCTATATGGCACTATAGGAGACGATTAGCTAATGTACCACTCCGCTGTCCCCACTAGCTATTTTAGCATTCGCTACATACCTTTGCACCATCAAGCATTGCACCATCTATGTACATGGATGGTCCAGACTCCAGATCACTTGAAGATCATCACCACTGTTAACTTTTTTTTCTCTTCCTCGCCTGCTGTAGAGGATAATCCTCTACTGATCTGGTCAAACTCGTGGCTTGGGAGAAAGAGGAAAGCAGGGAACACGGTCTGGTTTCAGCTCTGGGATACCACAGTGGAATTCACGGAGGTGTGCTAGAGGCGGTCAGCACACTGGTACCAAATATGGGCTGAGGTGGTGTACCTTGTTGAGCTGCTCCTCTGTCCTAGATCTCGTAACATGACATTTTTCTAAATTATTTCTTTTGCAGGTTGCATGGCATTTTTTAATCTATATGCTTATGTTAATAAGTAATAATAATTCTCAAATTAGACATGGTGTCAGTATATCTATATACTATAGGCTTCTATTCTTAGATTTTTGCAAAATAGATACTTGTTTCACAATTTTCAATTATTCTTTTTAAAGGACCCAAGATATGTGCAATGTGTGGCTGCCCCGTCCCGAGTGCAGTTTCATCCTCGAGCAAATTTGGGCCATGGGGTATTACCTTGATAATTCTGCCAAATTTCAAATTCAAAATCTAGTCATTTTCAAGATCAGTGGGCCAGGTAAATGATTTTGGTCCAAACATGCCTGACTCTGCTTGTTGCATACAAAAAATGTACCTAATCCTTAGGAGTCCATTCCAAGACTAATGCGGCCTGTTTGAGCCCCAAAGCAAACCATGGAAAGGTTGGAAAAGAACGACAACAGAATATGAGTTGGATAAATACCTTCTAGGTTGGTTGAAAATCCAATATCACTATAGCAGGGGATCCAGTATTTACATATGGTTGTCAGGAAGTAGCCTGGTGGCATATGTGCTGATGAAGTAATGATCAGCCTATTCTTTGATCTCCTGACATAAAAATAAAGGTAAAATGACAGCATTTGTCTTCAAGTATTGTGTTGGGTACTGGAGTTGAATTATTTGCACCTACACAAAAAGGAACTGAAATGCTAAGCCAGTACCAGAAATGCCAAGAAGCAAGTCAGTGTCAACTAAAGCATTGTGTTCCTTGAAATTTGCTATGCTGATAACTGTAAAATAAACCTAGAAACATACTTCAGGCTAAGAAAGACCACTAAAAATCTCTCTGTTAACAAGAAAGCAATGCCACATCAGAAAATAAGAAATATAATGTTCTGCAGATTAGCAAAAATCGGGCAGAGGACTTTGATATTTCAATAAGGATGCAATTGACAGTAAGGGGTGTTGTGGAAATCTCAAGTGCTGACAATAAATTTGTCGCTCTAGTCAGTCCTGGAACAAATGTTGTTAGAAAATTACATGTCTACTAAAGTATTTACGGTATCAGTTTCCAAACTTCAGCAGCAGCATTATTCCATTTGCCAACAACATTTGATAGAAATGGAAAATAAAGATTTATGTTTCAGAGGAGTGCTCAATGTTGAGGACATGGCTTCAGAAACATGAATAACAAAAGGCTGCTTCTGTTATACTTGCAATAAGGCAACCAATTTCATTGAAGTTTTAGATGATAATTACTTCACTATTATCATGAGTAATATAATATAAAAGTTTATTTAGGAATAGGCATGATTCTAAAAAGAATAAAGCAACCCAAATATCTTCATTTGACACTGTCCTTGCTCATGCTTCACATCATCTTGCTCAGATCCCATCTCTTCTATGGATAACATATGTTGACTAAATTAGATTGTCTATATGGTAAGATGTTGCTCTTTTCTGAAAGAAAAACTCACATGTTCTGATATTTGGTGAAATGCAAATGATTCGTACAGGGAGTTTCTGAAATCCCCTCATTATATGGCAGTAGCCAGAAGTTAAGAGGCATGATAGTACAGGATCAATGGCCAGGCACTGTCCATGTATGAGTGATTGGCACACTTAACATAATCACAGAGATTCATAGGGATAAATAACAGGTTTACTTCACTCCTCGCTTACAATGTGAACGCTACAATAAGTTTTGTTCAAACGCATCCTACAGTGTTAGTGAGGAGAGGATTTCCAGGTTGGGATATGATAAGTTCCTGACAGACAGCAGAAGATTTTCTGACTAGCTTAAGCATTGTGCTACTCCAACTACTATTAAGCAACAGCAACATTTGACTAATCACCTGGTTTCAGGTCACCTTTTCACTACTGCTTGCTAGTCGACTGAGAGCTGAGCTCCAGTGTAGGCAGGACAGCCATTGCTTCCCCTTCAATTGCAACAGAGCCCTCCTCTTCGTCCATGAAGCATTTGGTTGCAAACTTGACGCTGCACAGCGCAATCGATAATTAAGTTAGCTTGAGGTCTCAATAAGGCAAAGATGGGAGCAAGGCTTGCTGCAGGTGCGTACATGTATCGGCTTGCCGTGCTGCTGTTCGCGGCCCCTGTCGTCCTGATGTTGAGCGCCTGGACTCGAGCAAACACCTCATCTCCGACGTACACCGGCGCCGCAAACTTGAGCATCTGACTCGCGTACACCGCGCCAGGCTGAACCAACCAAACCGAACCAAACCATCAAGCGAAGCCACACTGTGAGACTCCATGCTGACGCGCTGTTCGACGGAATGCCGGAGAGGAAAGAGGGAGGGAGCGTACGTACGAAGCTGGCGGCGATGAGGGAAGGGAAGAGGGACGCCACGAGCATGCCGTGCACGACGCGGCCTCGCTGGAACCCGCCCAGCTTACGGGCGACGGCGTCGTCGAGGTGCACCGGGTTGCGGTCCCCGCTGACCGCCGCGTACGCCGCCATGTCGTCCTCCGTGAAGCGCCGGCGCTCGCGCAGCGCGTGGCCGACGCTCAGCACCGCCGGCGGCGAAGACGCGGCCGACGTGGTGGTGGTGGCGGTGGTGCGGACGAGGGGGAAGATTGCCCGGCCGCGGAGGCGCATCGTGGCGGCGCCGATGGGGAATTCGGTGTAATCGGAGTTTTTTTTTTAGGAAAAGGTGTAATCGGAGATGAACGAACCAGGAAGCTGGCAGCTGGGGTCCAGCTATCTATCAACAATTCGGGCTACAATCTTTACAAACGAATCCTGCCTCCAAAAGTGCCAGCTTTTCGCGGCCGTTGGACCGAGCGCGCGGACAGGACGAGCCGCGGTCATTTTTTGAAAAACCTGTTTGATTTTTTGGAAATTAATCCATGCTTCAGAGATTCTCTCAGTATATTTTGCAAAAAAAACACCTTAGATTATTTCGAAATCAACCTGCAGACCAGATTGGATGGGCACCGGGTTTTTTTTTTTCAAAAAAGACTCGAAAATCAACCCGCGCTTCAGAGACCCTTTCAGCAATTTTTACGAAAACATTCTCAAATTTTTCTCAAATCAACATACAGGCCACCTTTGATTATATCTCTTTAAAAAAAAACTGAAACTTTAAAATTGCATACTAAATGACAGAAAAATTGTAAATTAGAAAATCATGTTGATCTGAAATCCTAACGAGTAGAACTATGCAGTGCATCCATAATATCACATGTTTTAGCAAGAATTTTTTCACATAAACTTTTACCTATGCTTTTTAGGGATAAATAAAATTATACCTTCATGATGATAAAGTCTCGAAAATACATAAAAATCATAAACTACACCTACATTCTTATTGCCATGGGCCTAATCGAAAGAGAAGGTGCAGCAAAGCCGCACCCGCGTTTCTAGTTTGGTTCCTATTTTCACATCCCCGTGAGACGGTAACAAGCCTTTTAGCTGTATGAAAGATAGTCCGGACCTATATGACACAAAAAAAATTCGAAACCATCTTAGTGCCACTAGCATTAACTCTTTTGTTCTACACGTCATTCCGTCGACATCTATTGCGAACGGTGTCAAATAGAGCTGCAAAAAGTCAGAATTGCCCTCTGGCTAGAGTACCTTGCTGAAAGTTGTGTTTTCCTCCGGTGCCACTCTCTAATCCCGTGGCTTTGGCATTCGCCTGACAATATCAACTTTGGGGCTTAATTATCTACTAATCTGAAGCGCAAATGACCCTGACCCCTTAATAAAAGTTGTATAGCTTGACAACTTTGTTGCAGGCGGCCAGACCGAATCAAAGTGAAATGTGTCACAAATGAGATTCCAAGATGCCTACTCAGACGCCCGCCAGGTGCTCGGCAGAATGTCGCGTGGCTTCATGCACTCCTGAGGAAAAGGTTGTGCCATATGAACTGGGAAAGGTTGCTGCATCCACTTCCATTTCCCATATATATATATATATATATATATATATATATATATATATATATATATAGGGAGAGGCTATTCAGTAGCCGGCTACAAAATAAGTTATTCTGTAGCCACCTCCATTTACTATAATTTTATATACTAATTTACCATAATGTCAATACATATTTACGATAGTTGGGTTACTATAACACATAGGAATATTTACCATAACGTTATATTAAACCACTTAGTAAGGAGTTACTATAATCTCGTAAAATAACATAGTAATTATCGTAACTCAAAGTGGCTACAGAATAAGTTATTCTGTAGCCAGCTACAGGATAGTAGTTATATATATATATATATATATATATATATATATATATATATATATATATATATATATATATATATATAGGGAGAGGCTATTCAGTAGCCGGCTACAAAATAAGTTATTCTGTAGCCACATCCATTTACTATAATTTTATATACTAATTTACCATAATGTCAATACATATTTACGATAGTTGGGTTACTATAACACATGGAGATATTTACCATAACGTTATATTAAACCACTTAGTAAGGAGTTACTATAATCTTGTAAATTAACATAGTAATTATTGTAACTCAAAGTGGCTACAGAATAAGTTATTCTGTAGCCGGCTACATGACAGTAGTTCTATATATATATATATATATATATATATATATATATATATATATATATATATATATATATATATATATATATATATATATATATATTTCTTGTAGTAAAAGGTTTACTGTTATCAATTATCATTGTAAATATTTCACCATTGCCTATTCTGCCATCCTCATCTTCTGAACAAAATTAGCCTTGATTCTTGTGGCAAATCCCATTCCATTAAATTAAATAAAAAAAAGTCTAACCTGTAGGGCACGGACAAGGTATGAACAACTCATGCCTTGTTGACAGTTTCTTCCTCTGCTTCCATTCTGGTACACACGTTTGTATTTTGGTCCCGTTCGGTTTGCTAAATCTTGTTTGAAATTAGCTAAAAAAAACACTGTTCTGACTGAAATGTTGTGAAAGAAAAATATTGTTCCAGCTAAAAAAAAAAAAAGCCAAACAAACCAGATATGGGTAACCTTTGTGTTCATCACGGATGCAGTTACTCGGGTTCGGATCAATTTTTGATTCACCCATTCATGGACTAGTTTAAATGGATTGGATTGTGTGGGATTACTCGGTTCTATGGGTACTGCAACCTCCACTGGCTTCGTGCAGACCGGCCGCCCGGCAACTTGGCTGGACGTCGATCCGATCGAGCACACGTATACGCATGGGAGGCACGCACCAGATCATCGAAACGTACGACGACGAGTCCCGGCCCCGCCCTCACGACCACGGCCGGTACATGCGGCCGTTCGCCATGAACGGCGGCGGCCTGTCCATGTACAGCGTCGGCCGTCGGGTGCCCTGCGGGACGTGGAACCCGCCCTCCATCATCGCGAGCGGCATGTCCTCCGACGCCGGCTTCCATCAGGAGAGCAGCATGTCGCGTACTGCATCTGCGCCAGTACGTACCCACCTCCTCGACGACGGCGACGTGTGCAGGCGCTCCCAGATGCGGCCGCCGAACGCGCCGGCGCTCGCCCTCGACGCTGGCGCCGATCGCTCGTCGGACACCTCCGACGGTCACCGCGACGCACACCTCCGACGGCCATCGCTCGTCGAACGCCTCGGCCTTCGACGCTATTACCTTTTTGCACGGATTGGATCGGATTAGGACAGATAGATTGGGTGGTTTTCTCAACACATGCACAGGCCTAGCACTAGCTAGATGCTGCAAGCCTGCCAAATTTGTTTTGCTCATCTGCGCACGCCGCCGCCCCGGCGAAGCCGCACATCTGGGTACGACGCCTGCAGGTCGGCGACGGCGCGCCGGAGCCGCGAGTTGTGCTTGGCGGCGAAGTCATTCAGCTCCCGGAGGCACCCCGCCGAGTCGTAGTCCGCGGGCTCCGATGAGGCGGCGTCCATGCCAGGTACACCGGCAGCCGATGGGGAAGTTGCCCGAGACGATGACTCTGCTGGCGCCCATGTCCAGCACCTCCTCGGCGGCCCATGGCCCTCGCGCCTCGCCCCCTGACCGCTGGCGCCCACCG
>NW_027097432.1:0-40000 GCF_019320115.1 Miscanthus floridulus
TGAGAAGCTTCTAACTCTTTATAGTTTAGATTCATCTGACTAGGGATCAGAGCTAGATGTGACAAATCCAAATGTTGATTGCTTCCCAATACTTGCTCTGTTGAGACCTCCTTTCTCTTCTTATCCACATTAGCTTCACAACTCGGGTTCACCTTAACTTCCCTCTTATTAGACTTGTCCTATAAATAGGAAAAATCATAATGTTTACAGCACTAACATGGATCCTGACTTCCAAGAGTCTTGCTATGAACACCCTCATTGAACTTCATCTTCTTCCAAGCTCCTGCCACTTGTCTCTTCACTAGCCCATTTGGTATGTTGCTCTGATCTTGCGACAAGCACTACTAAGAACTTCTAGGCTGATTCATTCCTTCTAGTATTTGCTTTTGCATAGTGAATAGATTTTTCCTTATCAAATGCAATCAAGGGTGGCATAGCTTGGTCCTCTTATTCTCTGATGTTGGCAGTTATCTCATTATGTTCCATCTAATAGACCAAGAGAGAAGATTCAGAATAGAGATAAGGTTTTCATAACAGAACAGAGGCGGAAGTGAGCATAACTTTCACAAATAACAAGGTTAAAGAGAAAGCAAGAACTAAGCAAAGATGAAAGCATGCTAAGATGTCCAGTTCTAACTAGGCTTGTGTCCTACAGTCAGCATTGCTCTGATACTACTTTGTTGCACCCAATTTTGCATAGCAAAACCAAGTACTCATATATGTGTGCCTAGGATGTCCAAACACACACATATATCACAAATTGCAATAGTATCAAAGTAAAGTACTTATTACATCGCATATCTCATCATAAAGTTAATACAAAGTTTGCTCAATGGCAATATTATTACAATCACAGCGGAACAACTAGCCTAATCTGCCATAGGGACTCCAACTGGTGAACGTCTCCTTAGTAGTCCTAGACATCCTCCGAGAACTCTTCATATCCATTATCTGTTACACATCCGGAATTTTCATTGGATGTAAAGCAACTGTAAGCTCACCATGCTTAGCAAGTATATCAAAGGGATCTATGAGGCTCAAAAGGCTTGACACTGTTTGACTGTGGTTCGCAATTTTAGTTGATCAAATTTTAGCATCCTGAATCACTACTTTAATGAACAGTCCCAATTCCCAAGTAATATTAATGTATAGTCATGTTTATCTCAATTCCCAACCATCCACCATCCATAGTAACCACTAATCTTGAAGGATCTAGACAGCTCATATCCGTGAGCACGACTGTTATAACAGGTCAAATATTTCTGCAGAAATCGTACATCTTTACCCACTGAGCCGTGATTCCCAATGACGAGGTTTGCAAGGCCCACTACACCTCTACCTAGGAAGTGTGGCAGGGTTTCACTATGAAACTCTTAGCTAGTTGCACTAACAAGTCATAGCTACTAAGGAGAGGCACACGTGGGCAACACAGCATGGTGCACACATCCTAGCAGAAAAAGGAAAGATACCCTCTTACCCTTACTGGAAGCTACAGACGAGCTAGTACAATCTAGTTAACAGGTTAAAGTCAGAGCCATATGACACTCGGTGTTGTACGGAACCTCCTGGGTTGCCACTTCAGGATTAAGTCCTTATGGAGAGGTACTAGAGTACTCAACCCCGTACTCTAGCCCCCTATCTATTGCTAAAAAGCTTCATGTTATCATATTTCATAATGTCTTTAGTCATGTTTAACTATTATTCTATGTTCAGCGCTGCAGCATCTATCCAAAATGCATACCCAAACCATAGGTAACAAGGATATGTGGTACAAGAATTCATCTAGGTAAAGTCCTTAAGGGTATATCAAATTAAACACATGCATGAGTATGAATAGTAATTGTTCATAGGTATAAGGGGCCTTTGGTGCAAAAAGGGCGTGGCTTGACTGGATGTTGACCACAGCGCTGATAGGGTGACACATGGTGCACTGATCTAATTCCAGCACGCCACGTGTCACCCAGTTAGCGCCACGGTCAACATCCGTCAAGCCGCGCCCTTTTTTCATTAAAGCCCTTCTATTTTCGTAGAATCAACCCGCAGTCCAGATTAATTCAAAATAAATGCATATCAGTCCTGTTTTTATTCGTTTAGGTCCCTGTATTTCCTAGAATTAGTACCCGTAGTCCTATAACCGTGTATATTCATATTTTTAATTGTTTTAATTCAAAAATAAGTTTAGTTTATTTACAGGAATGCCATTACATCTTATTTCATGCATAACTTTCGTGTTTTAAGTCCGATTTGAGTGATTCTTTCGCTCACGTGTTCGTAGCAATACGTAGAATAGATTTATAAGCTTTTGAACTTATGTTTTTACTTTTTGGTGTACTATTCTAATAGAAGTCTATCTTATATGCATGTAATGATTGGAATGATGCTTAATTGGTGATTGGAACACGATTAGAGGGTGAGCCATTTGAGGTGACTGAGGACCCACTGCAGGATCAACAGTACTTCTAGGACAACTTTGAGGAAGGCAAGTGTACCAAAGGTCCCTTGTACCTATGAATAATTACTATTCATACTCATGTATGTGTTTAATTTGATATACCCTTAAGGACTTTACCTAGATGAATTCTTGTACCACATATCCTTGTTACCTATGGTTTAGGTATGTATTTTGGATAGATGCTGCAGCGCTAAACATAGAATAATAGTTAAACATGACTAAAGACATTATGCAATATGATAACATGAAGCTTTTTAGCAATAGATAGGGGGCTAGAGTACGAGGTTGAGTACTCTGGTGCCTCTCCATAAAGACTTAATCCTAAAGCGGCAACCCAGGAGGTTCCGTACAACTCTGAGTGTCATATGGCTCTGACTTTAACCTATTAACTAGATTGTACTAGCTCATCTGTAGCTTCCAGTAAGGGTAAGAGGGTATCTTTCCTTTTTCTGCTAGGATGTGTGCACCGTGCTGCATTGTCCACGTGTGCCACTCCTTAGTAGCTATGACTTGTTAGTGCGACTAGCTAAGGGTTTCATAGTGAAACCCTACCAC
Organism: Miscanthus floridulus; assembly: GCF_019320115.1. NCBI lineage: Eukaryota > Viridiplantae > Streptophyta > Magnoliopsida > Poales > Poaceae > Miscanthus > Miscanthus floridulus. Next base: position 3,008 of record NW_027097432.1, read on the forward strand.
ACTTCCTAGGTAGAGGCGTAGTGGGCCTTGCAAACCTTGGCATTGGGAATCATGGCTCGGTGGGTAAAGATGTACAATTTCTATAGAAATATTTGACCTATTATAACAGCCGTGCTCACGGATATGAGCGGTCTGGATCCTTCAAGATTAGTGGTTACTATAGATGGTGGATGGTTGAGAATTGAGATAAATATGACTATACTTTAATATCACTTGGGAATTAGGACTGTTCATTAAAGTAGTGATTCAGGATGCTAAAATTTGATCAACTAAAATTGTGAACCGCAGTCAAACAATGTCAAGCCTTTTGAGCCTCATAGATCTCTTTGATATACTTGCTAAGCATGGTGAGCTTACACTTGCTTTACATCCAATGAAAATCCTAGATGGGTAATATATAATTGATATGAAGAGTTCCCGGAGGATGTCTAGGACTACTAGGGAGACATTCACCAGTTGGAGTCCCTGTGATAGATTGGGCTAGTTGTTCCGCTGTGATTGTAATAACATTGCCATTGAGCAAACTTTGTATTAACTTTATGATGAGATATGTGATGTAATAAGTACTTTACTTTGATACTATTGCAATTTGTGATATATGTGTGTGTTTGGACATCTTGGGCGCACATATATGAGTACTTGGTTTTACTATGCAAAATTGGGAGCGACAGCTATTCACCCCCCCCCCTCTAGTCATTAGGACCTTTCAAGGGGCCCTCGTCTTAGTCCTCATGCTTGGCCTTGTCCTTGTCCCAGCCTCCACTAAAGATCACTTTGACTACCTCCTCACCAAAGGCATGGTTCCTAGCGATGTCGAGCAGGTCGTAGGTGGTACGAGGCTTCAAACAGCCGAGCTTATGGATCAGGGACTCACAGGTTGTCCCGGAGAGGAACGCGCTGATTACGTCCACGTCAAAAACATCAGCAAGGGAGTTGCATCATTTTAAGAACCTATGGATGTAATCTCGTAGGGACTCATTGGGCTCCTGCTGGTAGCTCTTGAGGTCCCAGGAATTCCCAGGGCGGACATACGTCCCTTGAAAATTCCCAATAAAGATTCTCTTGAGATCCACCCAGTCATGGATGCTGTCAGGCGAGAGGAATTTAAGCCATGCTCAAACATGTTCCCCCACACATATGGGGAGGTATTAAATGATGAAATGGTCATCATCCACTCCTCTAGCTTGGTAGGCGAGTTAGAAGTCTTCGAGCCATATATCGGGATTCGTCTCCTTGGTATATTTGGCGACATTGGTAGGCGGTTGAAAGCGCTGTGGGAACGACGCTCTCTAGATGCGTCGGCCAAAGGCCCGTGGTCTCAAGCCGTCCGAGCTAGGACTATGGTCGTTGAGTCAACGACCATGCCTAGGGTGTGTTTCATCGCTCCCCTCGATGGTCTGGCAGGGGCCCGTGCTACCTGCTCTCACCGCCCCTTGATGGACGTCATCATCACGCTAGGCTTGACGCCGATTGTTGATGACGCTGCGAGAATCTCGGTTCGGCCCGAGCCGTTCATGCACAGGCGGTCGATGCGGAACGAGCGTTGAGTCAGGCCGTGGTGCTGTTGCAGCCTCCTGTTCTGTGCCCAACGACTGTAGTGGTGAGCGGATGGAGCGATTCGACTTGTGTGCCCCTATTGCCCTAGTGGGGAGAGAGGCCGCGAGTCGGTGTCGTGACATAGAGCTCTCCGCTTGTTGAATGGCGGTAGTTTCCACCAGCATTCGGAGGTTTCGGTGGACTGCCTGCTCCTAGGGGTTGACGGGCTCTAGAAGGCCGTGTAGAAGCATCGCCGTAGCGGCGATGTTAGGGCCAGCCTAAGCAAACTATGGGGGGTCATTCCCCATGTTCATGATGTTGCACTGGACCTAGCGGGCGTGATCCTAGGTGCCGCTCATTGGGTTACATGAGTGTGGCATAGCATGCTGCGCCGAGCACGCCGGCACAGGTGGTGGCTGGCTTTGTAGCCTTTGTCGTAGCTCCTTGCCGTGCTCCTACGCACACGCGAGGGACTCCGCATGAGGGTCTTGAGGGGTGTGAGCCTGTAGAGACTCTGCTACCACCAGTGGCTATCCCGAAGCATCCGCCATAGCGGACTCCTAGGACAGATGGTGGCTAGGTGCCACATTGTCGATGCTGGAGTCGTTGCTTTCAACCTCATCATCCATGAGGTCATGGAAAGAGGCAAGAGCATAGCCTGCCATCCCCACAAATTTGGATGTGAGAGGGGGCGATGTCAGCATCTTTCGGAGCCCTCATGCGTACGTGTCCGTGGGGGACGTGAGGCCGTAGGGAAACCGGTTGCATGGTGGTTGCAGGGGGGACAACGGGGTCCCTCCAGGGAGTCGGTGGAAGATATTAAATAGTGAGTAAAGAACAATATGTATGTTGCTCATAGTGGGGTTTGAGCCCAATGTGGGCTCGGAGCGAAGCGTAGGCGTCCCGTCGTTGAGGTCGCTGGGTGGCCCAGAGCCAACGGAGGGTGCTCCTCCTCCGATGGGCACTAGGACAAGTGCCTTCTCATGAAGGCGAAGCACGCTAAGCTGGTCAGCGATGAAGTCTAGGCTTCCAAAGAGGAAGGTCTAGGATGGCTCAAAGACGGAAGGAACCCACATCCCAATAGGTGGGAGCATGGGAAACTCCAGCGAGCCAAAGTGAATAGTATCGCTTGAGCCCGTCATGACGAAGATGGTGGAAAGGTGGGCCATTCGATGATCAAAAGCATGAACGTACGGCGTCTTCCCCATAGACGACACCAACTGTCGGTGCGAAAAGTGACCAACACATAAATATTTGTAGTTTTGCCGTATGTTGTGATCGGATGTGGTCTAGCACTAAATGACACAAGGTTTATACTAGTTCAGGCAACGTATCCTACGTCTAGTTTGAGTTGGTCGGTGACTTTATTCCTAAGGCTAGGTGCTCAAAGTTTGCTGTGGGGTTACAAACGAGTGGGAATAAGATGGGGAGCTATTAGAGGTCCGATCGGACTCTAGACTAAAGGGCCGAGAGTGACGGGAGCTCCAACATGCACTAATTATTGGAGCGCCTTACCTTATCTGCTATGGCTACTTTCTTGGGTCCTCACCGAGCGGGCATCCTTGGCCAGTCATTCCTAGTTGGCTCCGACCGCGCTGGTTAGAGAAAAGCCGTAAGCAGAGGTTCAGTGTATTCTCGGTCGAAGAAGCGGGTCGGAGTCGGAAGCGAGCGTTGTTCCCTCCTTGGCCAGGCCTTCTGGTCGGAGAGGCGGGTTGAAGTCAGGAGCAAGTGTCATTCCCTCCTTGGCCAGGCCTCCCAGTCAAAGAGGCAGGTCGAAGTTAGGAGCGAGTGTCGTTCCCTCCATGGCCAGGCCTTCCAATCGAAGAGACAGGTCGGAGTCGGGAGTGAGCATCGTTCCCTCCTTGGCTAGGCCTTCTGGTTGGAGACTGGATTGCTCTTCCGGCCTGTCGTCAGGTATCTTGGCCAGCCCAAGAGTTGCGCGTCATTCGCAACGTCGTCTGCTAGGCCAAGCTTTTGCTGGGAAGCAGGTCCATTAGGGACCCCAGGTTTATAAACCCAGCACTAGGTAACAACTAGCTTCGCAAATAACATAGTAACTAGCTCCATATATATCCAACAACTAGGTTATCACCTTATCACTATATCACCAACTAATTAAACTACATAGGTTATCGTAACTAACTAAATAGATAGCTAACTAACAAAGTAAATAGTCTAATTAGGTTATCACCTAATCTCTAAATCACCAACTAATTAAACTAAATAGTTTATCACATTATCATCCTAAGTACATCAATAAACTAACTACTACACAACAATTCAACCTCACTAACTAACTACATTGCATATACAAGAAATTTACCTGTCCAACGATGGCAGTGCACGACACGGTGGAGAGCAGGAGGAGGCGGCGGGCGCGGTGGAGGACCATGGGATGGGGCACCGGGGCACGGACAACGTGTGTGGCCGGACGTGGAGGATGGGGAGGCAGCAGCGCCTAGCCCGATGGCACGGGGTGGGCAGGGCAAGGCAGTCAGACCATCGTAGCGGGGAGGCCGGCCAACACGGGTGGGGTACGGCGGCCGTGGAGGGGACGCCAGGGTGGGCGGGGCGCAACGGCTGCGGTGGGGTGGCCGGCCAACGTGCAGTGCCTAGGGATGGGGGAGCAGGGCGCGGCCGCGCCAGCCTATGTGGGACGAGGCGCCGAACCAGTCGGTGGGGTGGGGCGCATGACCGGCAGGGAGCGACGACGGTGGTCGGGGCAGGGGACGGCGAGGATGAGCAGCGCCGGCGGCGGGAGATGTCGGGCGAGAAAGGAAGAGAGGAAAAGGAATGAAGGAGGAGAGAAAGGAAATGACCTGTGGCAGAATCGCCCGAAATAACACGCTTACGGAGGTGCACGTCTTCCACCAGACCCTAAGCACCCCGAAAGCAAGCTACAGCGGGCGGTATCCATCGGGCACACCCTAAGGGAGAACCCGAAAGATCCACATTTTTTCCAAGGATCCAATAATGAGAACGAGTTACAATACTTGTCCATTTCATACATCAGAGTTTCTTAAAATTACATTATTACAATACCAAATTTCAGAGTGCGGAATGATAAACAATAGAATTTAAAATAAACATCTAACAATATGAACGAGGATCCGGCTGAGCCCACCAGAAGAATCCTCCACACAAGGGTACTTCTCATGCATTACCTGCAATAGGGGTAAATAAACCCTGAGTACACAATGTACTCGTAAGACTTATCCGACTAGTGGGAATAATTTCCTGACTCCAAAGAATATGATAAGTTTTATGGTTTGCTAGTTTCTTTTGGCAGAAAGCAATACTAATAGTGAGTCCTTATTTATGTTATTATTAGCAGCCGTATTAAGTTATCATCTAACCATTCTATATAAGCACCTGTTCTACTTTCAAGCAAGAGTTGAGCAAGCAATTCCATTTCTTATCCTTTCAACTTTTAGTTCTTACTACGGTGCTAAACACGAAGTAAGTCATACTGACTTGACGGCGATTCATGAACCAATGTGCCCAGCTAGATGCCTGGAAAACACATGCCCCGCTTGTACCCTAGGCACAAGCAGGACCAACCCATCACCCTCCTGTCCTGGGTGTCCAGGTCCTAGTCCAAACTTGGACAACAAGCCCCCACTCCTGAGTCCCGGACTTAGTACGGTGTAAGGACCTCCACCATCTCCGCCTCCAATTAGTCGGTTCGAAAAGAGCGGGATCCACGATAAGAGAGCAACAAGTCTTCCCTGTGCCCATACCTAAGTATGTGCTTGGGACAATAGATTTGTGACTTGCCCACGATGCCTTATGCAACGACCGGTCCTTAATCGACTCAGACAGGGAAAAAGTATAACTGAGCTATGCCCTATTCGCCGTAGGACACAACCCCTTACACCCACCAATACCCAAACCATATCATGAGTGATCATGTTTATCACCTACTTGTGAGTAACTGTAGGTTACTCACGCTACCGATATCCTGAGCATAGCAGCTACTCGACCTATACTAGTAGGACTCATAGGTAGATATATTTATGCACGTAGTTTCTATAAAATGCCTGTAACATAAATGTACATCATATATATATATATATACATATATATATATATACATATATATATATACATATATATATATATATATTTATATATCCAGTGATCATTAAAAATAGAGGTTATGCACCGGGGCTTGCCTTGGGCAGGTGACGGGTCAGTAATGTCAGCACCAACAGGCTCCAGGGCTCCCTCCTACACGAGGATCTCCTCGTCGTACTCCTCGATCACCTCGTCGTACTCCTGTTCGTCGACGGGCACGAATTCTACCAGCTTCTGATCTACATGCATGAAATAATGATGCAATACTTAGCAATCTAGCAACAACAGCTCTTAAAATAAAGTACTTTTGTCTAACTACTACGCTAGTGCTATCGACCACAGTACTAAGTTATCTATTGCTACCCATAACAAGTATGAAGTATGGCATTCATTATTATAGCAACTACAGCTATCCATACTCCTAATGCTGATTTATGCTATATACAATAAAGCAAGGACAATAGCTACTCTACTTATCAACCTACCCTAGGGCTACAAAATTTATAGCAAGCACCTAAAAATCCAGTGAGCCTACTATAAAATTTTTATAGCTATACCTATCACCAATCTACCACAAAAATTCCTACAAATATTAATCTACATAATACTAAGCTCTTTAGTTTGAATTTATGAACCTACCATTGTCACAGCTAACTGTAATCTAAATACACTAACAGGTAGATGGTATTTTTGTGACCTAACAAACTTGGTTTCACTATTGTTGGACATTTACAAGATTTACTACAAATTATCAAAGTTCAGCTTGAAAACTAAATTGAATAAGCATTAACAAATTCACTGGAAAGATGAAATTGCTTTCTATTTCATAGCCCACGCTAGCACTGGCTCAGCCCAACCCGGCTTCTCGCCCGCGCGCGCACGCAGCCACCGACGCGGCCCACATTACGTCGCGCGACGCAGCCCAACGCAGGCGGCCCACAGCGGAGCCACGCGCATCTGGCGCATTAGCAAAGAAGCCCCCACTATTTCCCCTATTCGCACAACTAACCCGAGCACTATTACGCCGAGTCATAAGTTTTACATCTACCACCCTCTCCTTTCTCTTCTTCGCCACGGTGACATCCCCTGGCACCCATGCACGCATCGGCGCGACGACGCGGGCACCGGGCGGCTACGCTGGCCCCACCTGACCCTCCATTTCCTATCTAAGGAGCCGATGATCACCTCGACGTCAACGCGCAGCGATGGGAGGCGATATGGCGAACAGGGGTGCTATCCCGAGCTCCCTCCCCGGCGATGGTCCTTCCCCTGCGACGGCGGATGCGTTCCCATGAGCCACAACATTGACAGCACGAACCAACTCACGAATAGACAATAGAGACTCACCCCGAGCTTACCAGCCATGGTGCCTTGATCGGAGGCTGCTCGAGTGGACCTGGCCACGCGCACCCGATGGGCTTTGCGATGGCGGTGATGGCGCGACTACGGTGGCAGCGCTGGGTAGGCCTCAACAGTGCAAACTAGGGCGCGCACGTGGTAGAGTGGAACGGGGCGAAGCTTTAGTGTCAAGGAATTGGACAGCGTGGACGTGGGTAAGAAGAATTTCCCGGCGCTGTTGCGGGTCTTAAAACGACCGACGACGGCGGAACCGTCCAATTAAGGCTTGGCAACGGCCGGCAACAGCAGTGGATGCTTTCGGCGTGTGGCTGAGTACTCACTCCATCCCAAGGCGTACGCAAGCTCACTGCTTTGGCCGATGTGGCGTGCTGTCATGGCGCGGCCCGGCGACAGAGGAGCAGGGAAAGTTAGGCACGTCGGTTTGGCGCTGTCGCCGCAGAGGCTGGCAGGGTAGGGGAGGTCGTGGCGTAGCGTGGCAGTGGACATGGACAAGCTGGCGAAGTAGGCAGCCGTCCCACGTGCATGCAGCCGCGGTGAGTCAACGGGAGCAGTGCCGGGCATGGCGATGGACGGCGCGTAGCGCGACCGAGTACCGTGCGACGCGACGGCGAGGCAGAGCTGCCAGGACCCGGGCGCAGTGCGCTTGCGTGCGTGGTGAGTACCGGGCAGATACGTCCGCCCAAGCTGCAGCGCGGGACCCGACGGCGCGTCCGGCCAGCGCAAGACAGGGCGCGGGCGGCGTCCCGGACGTGGTGCGTCAACAGCGGCGGTGTGAACTGCACGCCAGCGCGTGGAAGCGGGCGACCGTGGCCAACGGCGCAAGGACCACGCGCGTGATGCGCTTGCACAGGGCGATAGTGAGGGCGTGGTCGGCGCGCACTGTGTGGGCTAGCAGCGGCACCAGGCCGAGCAGCGACGGTGACCGTGGCCAGCACTAGCTCTCATTCAAAATAGGTGACATGCACGTTTTTTAAAGCTATCGAAAAGATCCTACCCGAAGGTCCAAACGCCAAACCACTTCTTCTATACTTTAGTGGGTACATAGAGCTATCGACCTAAGCCACAACATCACGCCACTTCTTAAGCCGATCGCTCTACAAAAATTGTCAAACGTGACTTCGTCGACCCATTTTCAAACTTACGCGAAATGACTTAAACTTCGGACGGTTTCGCGTCGAATTCTAATTCCGACCTACTTGATATACTAGCTAGCGAACCCCGCCCTCGACCGCACATATTTCATCATCGCCTACGAAGTACGTACTACAAACTTTATCAAAGTTCACATAAACATTCTATAGCATTTTTGTTCGATAAAAATTCACTTAGAATACTAAACGATATTATGCGACATGAAACGTAACATTTGTTTCTTGTTTTCGACGAAGGTTTCAAGTTATGTACATTACTTTATACCATATATTACACACATCCACAAACAAGTATGACGCTCATTCAGTATTTTAGCAAAAACAGTACAATGTAACACCGAGGGTGTTACACGACCCCACCTGTAAGGCTGGCTCGGCGTCAAGATCTTTGGCACCAAGCTCGACGCTAGGATCCAGAGCGCCGTACTGCCTGCCAGGTCAGCGTTCACGCCGCCAACGTGGCCTCGATCTAGGCGTCAAACCCTTTGGTGCCAAGACTTATAAGCTCGGCACCATTAACGATGGCGCCGAGCTAAAGATCCATATTTTAAAAACATACCTTCAGACATATTTATAAAAAAAAACTTTTAAAAAAGAGCAAAAAAAAACAAAAAAATCGGCCAGCAGCGCGGGTCAGCAGGGACACGGAGAGACCGCGGCGGTGTCACTTGAGGGGGAGGGGGCGAGCACGGGGTGCCGCCGCTGGAGGGTGCGGCTGCGCGAGGCAGAGTCCGTGACGAGATGGAGCAAAAGGCAATGGATTTTTCTAGGTGTTTCACGTCCGTGGGGGGCGGTGGAAAGGATAGTGGGGAGCATCCGGCTGCTGCAGATACGATCGGACGGTCTGCGTGGATTCACTGTGGATGAACGGGATCCTGAGTCCCACGTTTAAAGACTTTTATAGATGCTAGATATGTTCCATAAATACTAGAAAAATATTATAAATTTGTTATATACATTTTATCTTTGGTTGTACGTACCTGTGTTTGTGTCAATTCTCTATTTACTTTTAATATAGATGCAGATTTTTTTTAATAAAAATAGTAAAGTTTTTTTAAAATTTTCAAACTTTTTATCTCCTTAACTTATGATAAATATAAGGTTATATTAAAATTTAAGGTGCATAGGAAGTCCAAATCGATCTGCTGGAACTCTCAAATTATCCAAGCTACATATATTTTCTCATTGAGGGTGGGGATTTTTTTTTATCAAACATACCTGCATTAATATTAAGGAAAACGTACATAGACCAGTAGAAATACAGGTACGTCACAGTAGGATATTGAGGACAGCTGTCCAAACCTTTTTTGCACACAAGGACCTAGAGAAGACAAAAATTACAAACAAATCCCTGGACCTGTGTTCGCCATGGCCGCTTGCATCGGTCGCCACCGATCATCGCCGGAAGCCAACACCGGACGCCATCTTCCCCAAATCCGAGAGAGCTCCATGGCACGAACGCTTTGCAAAGAATCAAAGTAGACACTCGTCCCTAAGAACGAGATAAGGCACCGCTGAAAGCACATCGGCCGGGGCCACGCCCCAAGCACCCTCGGTCTTGGATCCAAGCCTGCCATCGACGACGACAGCCGCCACGGGGAGATCGAGCTCGATCCATCCTCCACATCGCCACAAAAACCACAGCTTCCTCTCCATCCATGAAACAAAAGGCCGACACCCAACTCACCTCGGCAAAATGCCGAACGGAGTGGGCGCCAATCGTTGACTCCTGTGCAGATCTCCGCGACCTCGCCGTTGACGTCAGAGCAGGACATCACCCAGGGCGAGGAAAAGACCGGGAGAAGTTATTCCCCTGCGTCGTCGCCGCCTCCACCTCGCCGACGCCGCCAGGAACAACAAGCCGCCGAGGAATGACACCCCGCCGGCAAACCCTAGCTCCACCGCCGAGAAGCGACGACGAGTATAACCTAGGTCTAGATAAGAAACTAGCTAACCTATGTACAGCCGCACGCCGATTCCCCGGTCCTCCTCTATCTCCTACGCCGAACTAGCCGCGCGGAGAGGGAAGGGGCCGGCAGAATCGTCGTCGGAAACGCTCGTCTGCTCCTTTTCATCCTGGACATATGTAGCAGAGGATAAGGAAGAGGGGAAAGTGTATTGAGGGTGGGGATTTGGGACCGGTGAAGATGGTCTAACGGGGGAGTCAGTGACGATTGGATGTTTATCTGCACGCTCCGTGTAAGATCTAACGATCGCGTGTTATTAGCCTGACTGAAAAACTGTATGCTACACTGGGCACTTCTAAACGTGTCCAACCTAACCCTGATTCCAATCACAATCTGCACACAGATGACCCATTTCTCTACTGACAAACCGACCAAAGCAGTTCTCTGGCCCACCTGTCTGTCTCCCAACAACCGCATCCACTGTGGCGATAAGAAAACACGTGTGCCCACCTGTCGCTCCAACCGCGCCGACCGACCAGAAAAACGAAAAGGAAACAAACTTCTTGACTACTCACAAATCCCTCTCAAACTTTCTTCCATTTTCTGTCAAAAAAATGAAATGAAATTTATGACTCTGGGACGCCAACCCTGACTCCGTTTGACGCGGCTCCGATAGTCACCGCCGGCGCCCTCGCCGCCGCCGCCGCCGCAGTCAACTCCTGAGACCTCGCCCCGCCTAGGGTTCGATTCGCACGCCCTCTGTTTATTTTTATCCATTCCTCGTCTCCGATTTTGTTTGCTTGATTTGCTCTCGCCGCATCTGATTCCGCCACCGCCGGAATGGATTGGGCGCAGCAGCAGAGCGTGAGCTTGCCGCTGCCGCGATCCGGGTACCAACCACCACGGATGCAGTACCAGCATGCCGGCAGCCGCAGCGGCATGCCGCCGTTCGCACGCGGCGGCGGCGCCTACAGCCGCGGACAGAAGCAGTTCTACCCGCCGCCGCCGCCGCCGCCGCCGCCTCCCCTCCCGGCGGCCGCGCTGCCTCTGCCGCCGCAGAACAAGTATGAGGTGCTCATGGAGGCCGGCCGCCTCGCTGCCGAGTACCTGGTGGCGAAGGGCGTGCTCCCACCGGGCTCCCTGCAGCAGCGCGGCGGCACAGTCGTCGCTGGAGGCTGGGGCCAGCTGCCGCCGCCGCCTCCACCTCCACCTCCACCTCCACTGCCGCTTTCGGTGACACAGGAAGCCCCAGCATACTATGGCGGCAGGAATGGCCGGCGGCAGGTGGATGATGAGCGTGGTATTCGTAACGCCCGCTCGCGGCGGAACCACGGTGGTGACTACAGTAGCAGCAACAGTAGTAACTATAATGGAAGGGGGAAAAGGAAATTTGGGGCTGACAATAAGTATTCAGATTGGACAAAGGATAGGGGAAGGAACAGGCGATATTCTGATATCCAGAGTTATGATGATGAGGATGATGATGGGGCTCCTGGGTTCAAAAGGGAGCGCCGAAGCGGTGGTGGGATTGACGAGGTTGGTAGTAGCGTGTCGGGGGTGGCTGAGGAGGGGCCATCATTGAAGGTGGAGGCGATGGGGGAGTCGGAGCTGGAGGATACTGGGTCAAAGGCTAGTTCTAACAGCAATGCCCAGCAGAAAGTTGATGCTTCGCAAGGGGTGGATGATGAAAATGAGGCAAACAAAATGCAGGAGAATAGTGTGGTGTCTAATTCAGACGTAGTCGAGCAAGCGTTGAATGGTGAGGATAATAGCAACAATGATTCTTCTGATGGTGTTCAAGAGGTAGAGACAAAACATTTGCCAGTGTCCTCAGGTGAAAAGGTCTCAGATGGGAGGCCTGAAGATAGTGGTGTTCTGAATGACAAGGTTGAAGATGGCAGTGCTTTGCATGAGAAGGCTGACGATGACACAACGTCAGAAGAGGTCTCTGTTATGGAGAACAATTTGCCTAATGACACTAGAAATTTGCTAAACTATTGTAGTTTTCGAAGAGTTCCAACAAGACCACGATCAGTGCTTGCAAACAGGAATGTTGGACCAGCTCAAAGAGAAATTGCTGTGTCTGAACAGGTCAATCCAGTTACTGCTGAAGAAATGTCCCAGATGGCAATGGATGGAGAAGCTAACACCAATTCCGTAACTAGCATCGAGGAAGACAGTAAAGATGAGCTGGTTGGCCAAGACCAAGAACATGCTGAACAAAGCACTATCTGCAATCAAGTGGCAGAATCAGTGACATTCCATGAAAAGGAAACACAAGGTGAAACTGAAGAAATGGAAGAACAGAAGAACATCCCTCGACATTATGAAGTTGAGGATAATAAGGAGACGAATGAACTGTCTCCTACATTTGCTTCTTGTCAGAATAACTTCAATTTGCAAGTTGAGAAAGGAATACAAATTTACAATTTAGATACACCACCACAAGATGAAGTGTTGATCGATCCACCTGATAAAGGGAAAACAGTTGATTCGGAGTTATTACCTAATATCAAAGCAGAAGATGCTGTGACAATGGAAGAGGAAAAGCTTGGCCAGTCTAGCTCATTTAAAATACGTGATCTCAACCTGGTTGGTAGTCCAGAGGTTGCTGACATGCGAGGTGACCCCCGTTTAGGCCAAAGCTCCACTGCTGGATGTTCAGTGGACCTACAAAATAATCAACAAGTTGACTTTGGAACAGCTCTTGGTAACAATCCAAGTAATACTGACACATGTGCCCCATTTCTTTTGGGAAATAAGGCAGTTCAAGTTATTGATATCGAAGATGACTCACCAATTGAAGCTGGTGCTTGTGACACTTCAAAATCAAAGTGAGTTATTCTTCTCTGCTGTTTCATCCTGGTGAAAGAATACATAGAGAGTCATAGAGAGAATGTCTTGTTTTCATTTCCGATATTATGGGTTGATAAAATACGGGGAATCAGAGACCTATGACTATGAGAAACTTGTCTTGGACTAGTTACCTTTAAGTGACCATCTTTTTATAGAAAATTATGAGTGGTAGCTACAAGTTATTTCTAAAAAAATGTGATGTTGGCAAACAAGGTCGGCAGCTATCATGCTACTAGTTGGTTCATGATTGATTCGAAGCAAATCTGCCATTATGTCAAATAGTCAACAGCATGGTATGCATTTTCACATTTATTTTCATTCAAGATAAACATGAAACCCATTCATAGTTACTGGAACATGAATTAATTTGGGGCTTTGGGCTGTAGTGGCAATCAAATTTTATCCTTAAGAACATTAATCAGACTTGTTACAGATTGCTGGCTAGCATGCATTTTGATTATAGAAACTATGTCATAGCAGTGCTGAGGATGGATTGGTGTCTTTCAATCTAATTATTGTTATTGGTCCATGCCACAGTTATTTCTGCATGGTGCACTGGTAATATGGATCAGCCATCTCTGGCCATGTTAGTCTATGCATTAGCTAACTGTTGTTACAATGTTTACTGGACATGCTTTTTTACCCCATGTGGCATCTGGCCACATATGTTGAATCTGATTCATTTGTGTACTAATACAATCTGCTGTCAATCAGAGGTGAGATGGTATATTCTAGCATGGAGGGCATGATGAACCCTCCGGCGAACACCGATGCTCTACATGGTATCCAAGATGGTTATAGTCTTGCAATTTCAGATTACCTCGGTGCTGATATGTCATGCTACCAATCAATACAAACAGAACTTCAAGATGGAATGGGCCTAAATAGTTCAGAGGTGAGGTTTCCAGCTATTTTTAGCCATCACATTGTAGACTTATGGTAAAGAATTCAGAATCACATATTGTTATGACCGGCGTCTACTATAATAGGCGTAGGCCCATTAGTGGCTAGAGGAGGACGCTGGCTATAGGGGCTAAGAGCCCATATTATTAGTATTAGCTATTTATGGTATTTATTCCTTAGTTATAGGATCCTAGAGAGGATAAAGACTCCGTAAACAATTGAGATTCGAATTAAGCAGAAGCAACATAATTGTTGCCGGCTTCCCTTGTGAGCCCTAGCCACACCTCCCCTTCCTCCTTGCGCTGTGATCACCACGGCGCCAACCCACCGCCGCTTCCCTAAGCCTCGCCCTCCGCTCTTCCATCCCTACAACCTTTGCAGCAATTCCGGTAGGGCATCTAGTCCTATCAATCTGGTATCAGAGATGTCAGGTCCTCTTTCCACCTCCACCAGCCCACCGCCGCCGCCGCCAATCACCACTGCTGCCATCCGCTTCGGCGGCCGCTCCGTCCTCTACAATGTCAATGGAGCAGATGACCGCGGCCATCCACGAGCTGTCCCGTTCCATGGTCGCGATGCAGTCCTACCTCATCAGCTCGCAGCAGCCGCTGCCCTCCCCACCGCGCCCACCATCGCTGCCACCGCCGCCGCAATCGGCCATGGCCTCCCTGCCGCCGGTGTTCCCTACTGGGATGCCCCAGTCTAGCGCAACCGGTGTGCCCATCCATCTACTGCAGATGCCGCCCTCCCCGTCGTCGATCCCATCTTATGCCCTAGCCCCGACGGTCGGGCCGGTGTATACGATGGCAACATTTCCGACGACCACGACGTTGGCTGCCCCAGCCCCTACCACAGGCGCCCTGATCCACTACGGTGGGGCGGTACAGCAGCCATCCTACACGGAGGGGGTTTTCTATAGAGGCGTTGATGGCCCTCTACTCTACGGCGGCAACATGCAGCACCACCCCGGCGCCTCGTCGTCCGGGGCCTTTGCTCCAGAACCAGCAGCTCCGGGTGTCAGCCACGGCGCTCACCCTCCGCGCTTCTACAAGTTGGAGTTCCCCACCTACGATGGCGCCGAGGATCCCCTCAATTGGCTCAATCATTGTGACCAGTTCTTCCACGGGTAGCGTACCTTGGCCTCGGACCGCACTTGGCTCGCGTCGTACCATCTCACCGGTGCGGCCCAAACATGGTACTACGCCCTCGAGCAAGACGAGGGCATGACTACGTGGGATCGTTTCAAGGAGCTGTGAAATCTGCAATTTGGGCCGGCGGTTCGTGGGACCCGTCTATCCGAACTTGCTCACCTGCCCTTCACCTCCACGGTATAGGACTACTCCGAATGCTTCAATGCGGTGCTCTGTCATGCTCGAAACCTCTTTGCGTCCCAGAAGGCAGAGTTGTTTGTGGGCGGGCTTTCGGAGCACATTAATGTCGACGTGGAGCTGCGGGAGCCCCAGAACCTCCAAACGGCCATGTATTTGGCCAGGGCCTTTGAGCGCCGCGCCGCTGCCACAACGATGGCCACTCCTCAGCGTGGCGCCTAGCCTCCTCAATGCCTGGGCATCTCAGCGCTGTTGCGGCCTGCTGCAGCGGTACCAGCAGCCCCGGGGGCGACCACAACTCAAGCACCAGAGGGCGCTGCAGCCCCTGCTCGTCCTTTCCGCCGCCTGTCCCCAGCGGAGCAATTGGAGCGTCGCCGCCAAGGTCTCTGCTACAATTGTGATGAGCCCTATGTGCACGGTCATGTGTGCCAGCGCCTATTCTACCTCGAAGCGGCGGATTTCCTCGACGATGACATACCAGCGGAGGTGGCCGCTGTGGCTGCTTTTCCGGAGGAGGCTGCTGTGCCTGCGCCTGCACCAGCAGTGGGGCAGGAACCTGCAACCCAGCCTCAGGTGTCCCTCTACGCCATTGCCGGCATCCGGATCGAGAATGCTATGCTCCTTCCAGTCTCCGTACATGGCCACTGGCTTGTGGCGCTCCTCGACTCTGGCTCGACGCACAACTTCATCAACGCTGATCTCCTGCGCCGCCTACAGCTCTCTACAGCACCACACCCTACCATGCGGGTACTGGTGGCCAACGGCGATCGTGTGCCTTGCGAAGGCGTCACCCGAGATGTGGCCCTGGCCATTGGTACAGAGGAGTTCACCATCAGCTGCTATGGCATCAGCCTGGGTTATTCTGGGCGTCGAGTTCCTACGTACCCTGGGCCCTATCCTCTGGGATTTCGAGGATTTGTGCATGGCTTTCACACGGGGCGCCCGACGCATTTTGTGGAAGGGCCTGGGGTCCCCCCGCGACGACATCTGGGAACCAGCTGCGCGGGCGATCGCCGCTGCCCCTGCCCAGCCACTACTAGACCGGCTCCTGGAGCAGTTTGAGCCGGTCTTCACCGAGCCATAGGGGCTCCCTCCGATGCGGCCGTATGATCACCGCATCCACCTGCTGCCGGGTACAACTCCGGTCGCCGTTCGCCCCTATCGCTACCCCCAGCTGCAGAAGGACAAGTTGGAGCGTCAGTGCGCTGCTATGCTCGCCCAAGGCGTCATCCGGCCGAGCACGTCCCCGTTCTCCGCCCTCGTGTTGCTGGTGCGCAAGGCGGACAACTCCTGGTGCTTTTGCATCGACTACCGGGCCCTCAACGCCAAGACGTCCAAGGACAAATTCCCGATTCCGTTCGTCGATGAGCTTCTCGACGAGCTTCATGGGGCTCGCTTCTTCACCAAGCTCGATTTGCGCTCGGGCTACCACCAAGTGCGGATGCACCCCGATGACATCGCCAAGACGGTGTTCCGCACTCACCATGGCCATTTTGAGTTCCTGGTCATGCCGTTCGGCCTTTCCAACGCACCGGCGACTTTCCAGGCTTTGATGAACGACGTGCTCCGCCTCTTTTTGCGCAGGTTCGTCCTTGTGTTTTTCGACGACATACTCATATATAGCCCCTCCTGGGCCGAACACCTGCAGCACCTCAGCATCGTCCTCCAAGCACTTCGGGCGCACCAGCTCCACCTCAAGCGCTCCAAGTGCTCTTTTGGGACATCGTCGGTGACCTACCTTGGCCATGTGATATCAGCAAGCGGCGTCGCTATGGACGCCGACAAGGTGGCTGCGGTCGCCTCGTGGCCGGCCCCTCGCTCTGCCCGTGGGCTGCGGGGCTTCTTGGGCCTCGCCGGCTACTACAGGAAGTTCATCCACGACTTCGGCCTCATCGCTGCGCCACTGACGTGCCTCCTGCGGAAGGATGCATTCGCCTGGGACGACGAGGCGGACGCAGCGTTTCAGGCACTCAAGGGTGCCCTATCCACGGGACCCGTCCTCCAAATGCCTGACTTTGACAAGCAGTTCGTGGTGGACTGTGACGTGTCAGGTGCGGGGTTCGGCACTGTTCTCCACCAAGACGCCGGACCCCTCGCTTTCTTCAGCCGACCCTTCGCTGCTCGCCATCTCAAGCTTGCCGCCTACGAACGCGAGCTGATTGGGCTGGTTCAGGCTGTACAACCTCAACACCAGTGGATCAGCAAGTTGTTTGGCTTTGATTTTGCTGTGGAGTATCGCCCTGGCCGCCTGAACATCGTGGCGGATGCGCTGTCCCGCCGTGGCATGGAGGAGGGTATAGCTCCTGTTCCTGCTGCTCATGCCCTCTCCGGGCCGACGTTCGCCCTCTTTGATGACATTCGTCGGGCTACAATAGCAGTTGCGGACACCCAGCAGCTCCTCCAGCGCTTGCAGGCTGGTGAGCTGCCGGCATCGTGGCACTTCGACGACGGTCTCCTTCTCCACGGGTCCTGCATCTTTGTCCCTGACCATGAGGACCTGCACCACCAAGTCCTCTTGGCTCATTCGGCGGGCCATGAGGGAGTCTAGAAGACTCTGTACCGCCTACGCGTCGACTTCTACATTTCAGGAGACCGCGCCCTTGTCCAGGATTGGGTGCGGGCGTGCAGCACGTGCCAGCGGAACAAGACGGAGTCGCTACAGCCTGCCGGCCTGCTGGAGCCCCTCGAAGTACCGTCTCAGGTGTGGGCGGATATCTCCATGGACTTCATCGAGGGGCTGCCCAAGGTCAGCGGCAAATCCGTCATTTTCACGGTGGTCGACCGCTTCTCCAAGTATGCGCATTTCATCGCCCTGGGTCACCCCTACACCGTCGCCTCCGTCGCCCGTGCTTTCTTCGACAGCATCGTTCGACTGCATGGTTTCCCTTCTTCCATCGTCAGCGACAGGGACCCCGTGTTCACCGGTCACGTGTGGCGTGACCTCTTCAAGATGGCAGGCATCACCTTGCGCATGAGCACGGCCTTCCACCCTCAGACAAACGACCAGTCGGAGGTGGTCAACAAGGTGATTGCGATGTATTTACGTTGTGTTACAGGTGATCGGCCGCTGGCGTGGGTGGACTGGTTGCCTTGGGCGGAGTATTGCTACAACACCTTTCATACCGCCCTGCGTGCCACCCCGTTCGAAGTGGTCTACGGCCGGCCGCCCCCGCCGATACTACCATACAAGCCGGGGTCAGCGCGTACTGACACGGCTGACGCCTTACTCCGTAGCCGCGATGAGGTGTTGGCTGAGGTCCGGCAGCGCCTCCTTCAGGCGCAGCAGCTGTCTAAGAAGTACTACGACGCCGGCCACCGCGACCTAGAGTTTGCTGTGGGCGATTGGGTTTGGCTGCGCCTGCTTCATCGGACCAGCAGTCTTTGGAGCCCTGGGCCAAAGGGAAGCTTGGCCCTCGCTACGCTGGCCCATTCCAAGTGCTGGAGCGCATTGGCAGGGTTGCCTACCGACTGCAGCTTCCGGCCGGCACTCGACTGCATGACGTCTTCCATGTGGGCTTGCTCAAGCCTCACAAGGGGGATCCTCCGGCCGCGCCTGCTGCTCTACCGCCGCTGCTGGATGGTCGGCTCCTTCCTGCTCCTGAGCGCGCTCTCCGAGCTCAGCTCCGGCGGGGCGCTTGGCACGTCCTCATCCAATGGCGCAGACTGCCTAGCGACGAAGCCACCTGGGAGCTCCTCGATGACTTCAAAGGCCTCTACCCCGACTTTCAACTCGAGGACGAGCTGTTTGCGCAGGCGGGGAGAGATGTTATGACCGGCGTCTACTATAATAGGCGCAGGCCCATTAGTGGCTAGAGGAGGACGCCGGCTATAGGGGCTAAGAGCCCATATTATTATTATTAGCTATTTACGGTATTTATTCCTTAATTATAGGATCCTAGAGAGGATAAAAACTCTGTAAACAATTAAGATTCGAATTAAGTAGAAGCAACATAATTGTTGTCGGCTTCCCTTGGGAGCCCTAGCCGCACCGCACCTCCTCTTCCTCCTTGCGCTGTGATCACCACGGCGCCAACCCGCCGCCGCTTCCCTAAGCCTCGCTCTCCACTCTTCCATCCCTACAACTTTCGCAACAACTCCGGTAGGGCATCTAGTCGTATCACATATTGCCTCATTTCTGTCATCTGTAATGGAGTACTTCAATCATTTTTTGGTTATTGTTCCTGCAGGGCATAACTGTGATGGATGATCCAATATACAGTTCTCTTGGTGACATAGGTAACTTTTCTGCTTCTTCGCTTTGTCTTTATGCAATTATGTGGTTTTATTATATTGTCATTTCTTGTTAACTGTGTGGCTTTGCTGGCATTCTTTCATTTCCCCTTTTTACTCTGAATGTGTTGAAAATTTGAAACAGACATAAGATATGTGATTTAATTTCTTAATTTTCCTAAAGAGAGAAGGGGAAATGCATCATGTCCAAAGATCCTTGGTCCTTGTGCGTTGTTTGTTAAATGTTATTCTTTATGGTTTCAGGTTTTATGGAGGTTTGGGACCAGCAACCTCAAGACTATGAAAAGTTCTTCTGAGGGACCAACTCGTGTCGCTGAAACTTCTGGAGTTCGACTGATAAATACCAGTTACACTTGCATAGGCAGAAATAAAGCAGCAGATCGTGCCTAACAATTAGAGCAGCACCTCATGCCTTGTATGTTACAGGCCATACATACTGGGCTTTTGTAATACAAGGGTCTGCGTCGGCAGCTCAAAGAGCAGATATGTTCGGAGTCCCTGCCTTGCCGGACAGTGGTGTAAAAAGTTGTCGTATAGCTGTCATGTAATTCAAGGGAATTGACTATAGCTGTCTTGTAATTCAAGGGAATTGACCTAAGCACGATAGAGTATTCATACGAAACAATTCTTCATTTGTAAACACTTACACATTCCAAAATAAAATTGTTTATTTGTTATATCTGTGTTCTTGTTGCTCTAGTTGTGTGGTTTGTGGCTTGTAACTTGTAAGCTTGTTTGTATAGGAATCGATGCAAATCCCTTCTAATAGGTGTAGTTGTTTTTTTAACAAACTTCCTTTTTTAATCAAGAGGTGAATGTGTGAAAAAGGTCCCGGTAGCCCAATAGCAAGAAGGCAGATGAATTCATGAAAAAACACTCAGTCGGAGAAAAGAAGTCAATAAATCCGGAGTAATATGCATCATAGGCCTTTGAACTTGTCTTGGGGTGCCACATAGGTTCACATACTCTTAAATCATACTTCTGGCACCTTAATGTTGTTTAAGTATGTCACTTAGGTTCATAACTCATCGAAACATGGTTTTGGCCGACGTGGCGCAAGCGCATGTGAGCCGTGCGTTTTCTTATTAAAGAAATATACCTTTCCTTCTCTCTCATCTCTTATGACCATCCTTCCGAACCAATGCTGAACGGCGTGTAGTACCTCAATGGCAAAGAGAGGTAGGTACGCGAGCAAGGGGGCAGCTCCCTGTCCTCGCCTTCATCTTGGGCAAGGCATGCGAGTGCCTGTCCAGTCATCGTTCCTCACCCACCACTACCTCCCCATCAACGCGGCGTCCTCGGTGGCCAACCGCGACCACAGGATCCGGCGCATGAAGTGCATGCTCGACGCGGCCGACCTCGAGCTCGTCAAGCTGATGGTCATGGGCGAAGGGCAGGACCTCGATGACGCGCTCGCGCGCCGCGTCCAGGCCGTCGGGCTCCACCACTGGAGGAAAAGCAGCAGCTGCTCAGGTGGTTGGCTCCCCTCCTCCGTGCACAAGCAGAAACACCAGCAGCTCAACTCGGCAACATCCTGGGTGCTCGCCTCGTGTGACCAGCACGGGCGGCGGCGGCGACGGCGCCGGCGGAGGGCGCGGTGAGCGCCTGGTGCTGCTGCTGCACGTGCGCCGCCATGACCGCCGGCTAGCTGGACGTCCACAACCAGTTCACGCTCTGCGACTTCGAGGCGTTCAAGGCGCTGGCCAGCAACTACCTGAGACTCAAGCACCACAAGCTGTACCCGCAGGTGGAGGAGGGCTTCCACGCCGCTAGTGCCCGCCTCAGTCCCGCCGAGCTCGGCGAGGTCATGCTGGCCAACCGCGCGTCCCCGAGTCGCGCGCTCCGCATGAGCTTCTCCAACTCGGAGTCGAGCGCGCTGGTGGCCTCGTCCAGCAGCAGGATGACGGAGTTGCAGGCGCTGGAGGGCCTGGCGTTGCTGGGGCAGGTGTTGACGAGCGCCACCTCGTGTGCCTGCTCCTGCATGCAGATGAGTTTGGCATAGTTGCCATTCTAGCCCTTGGCCATGAGCTCGTCGTGCGCGCCCAAGAGCCTATCTCGGCCGAAGGTCGGAGATGATGAAAGCTCTAGTTTGGTTTTGGTGAATTGATGAAACCCTAAGTGCTAACCTAGTTCATCAAGTGATCATGAGATAGGTAGCACACTTCAAGTAGAGAAGCAAATGAAGATCATAACATGACAATGGTGATAGCATGGAGATGATCAAGGGCTTAAACTTGAAGAGAAGAAAGAGAAAAACAAAAAGCTCAAGGCAAAGGTATAACTTATAGGAGCTATTTTGTTTTGGTGATCAAAACACTTAGAGAGTGTGATCACATTTAGGTTTGATAGCCGTACTGTTAAGAGGGGTGAAACTCGTATCGGAATGCGGTTATCAAAGTGCCACTAGATGCTCTAACTCATTGCATATGCATTTAGGATCTAGTGGAGTGCTAACACCCTTGATAATATTTGTGAAAATATGCTAACACATGTGCACAAGGTGTTTGCAGGGTTGAGATGGGTTTGGGACCTAACAAACTTGGTTTCACTATTGTTGGACATTTACAAGATTTACTACAAATTATCAAAGTTCAGCTTGAAAACTAAATTGAATAAGCATTAACAAATTCACTGGAAAGATGAAATTGCTTTCTATTTCATAGCCCACGCTAGCACTGGCTCAGCCCAACCCGGCTTCTCGCCCGCGCGCGCACGCAGCCACCGACGCGGCCCACATTACGTCGCGCGACGCAGCCCAACGCAGGCGGCCCACAGCGGAGCCACGCGCATCTGGCGCATTAGCAAAGAAGCCCCCACTATTTCCCCTATTCGCACAACTAACCCGAGCACTATTACGCCGAGTCATAAGTTTTACATCTACCACCCTCTCCTTTCTCTTCTTCGCCACGGTGACATCCCCTGGCACCCATGCACGCATCGGCGCGACGACGCGGGCACCGGGCGGCTACGCTGGCCCCACCTGACCCTCCATTTCCTATCTAAGGAGCCGATGATCACCTCGACGTCAACGCGCAGCGATGGGAGGCGATATGGCGAACAGGGGTGCTATCCCGAGCTCCCTCCCCGGCGATGGTCCTTCCCCTGCGACGGCGGATGCGTTCCCATGAGCCACAACATTGACAGCACGAACCAACTCACGAATAGACAATAGAGACTCACCCCGAGCTTACCAGCCATGGTGCCTTGATCGGAGGCTGCTCGAGTGGACCTGGCCACGCGCACCCGATGGGCTTTGCGATGGCGGTGATGGCGCGACTACGGTGGCAGCGCTGGGTAGGCCTCAACAGTGCAAACTAGGGCGCGCACGTGGTAGAGTGGAACGGGGCGAAGCTTTAGTGTCAAGGAATTGGACAGCGTGGACGTGGGTAAGAAGAATTTCCCGGCGCTGTTGCGGGTCTTAAAACGACCGACGACGGCGGAACCGTCCAATTAAGGCTTGGCAACGGCCGGCAACAGCAGTGGATGCTTTCGGCGTGTGGCTGAGTACTCACTCCATCCCAAGGCGTACGCAAGCTCACTGCTTTGGCCGATGTGGCGTGCTGTCATGGCGCGGCCCGGCGACAGAGGAGCAGGGAAAGTTAGGCACGTCGGTTTGGCGCTGTCGCCGCAGAGGCTGGCAGGGTAGGGGAGGTCGTGGCGTAGCGTGGCAGTGGACATGGACAAGCTGGCGAAGTAGGCAGCCGTCCCACGTGCATGCAGCCGCGGTGAGTCAACGGGAGCAGTGCCGGGCATGGCGATGGACGGCGCGTAGCGCGACCGAGTACCGTGCGACGCGACGGCGAGGCAGAGCTGCCAGGACCCGGGCGCAGTGCGCTTGCGTGCGTGGTGAGTACCGGGCAGATACGTCCGCCCAAGCTGCAGCGCGGGACCCGACGGCGCGTCCGGCCAGCGCAAGACAGGGCGCGGGCGGCGTCCCGGACGTGGTGCGTCAACAGCGGCGGTGTGAACTGCACGCCAGCGCGTGGAAGCGGGCGACCGTGGCCAACGGCGCAAGGACCACGCGCGTGATGCGCTTGCACAGGGCGATAGTGAGGGCGTGGTCGGCGCGCACTGTGTGGGCTAGCAGCGGCACCAGGCCGAGCAGCGACGGTGACCGTGGCCAGCACTAGCTCTCATTCAAAATAGGTGACATGCACGTTTTTTAAAGCTATCGAAAAGATCCTACCCGAAGGTCCAAACGCCAAACCACTTCTTCTATACTTTAGTGGGTACATAGAGCTATCGACCTAAGCCACAACATCACGCCACTTCTTAAGCCGATCGCTCTACAAAAATTGTCAAACGTGACTTCGTCGACCCATTTTCAAACTTACGCGAAATGACTTAAACTTCGGACGGTTTCGCGTCGAATTCTAATTCCGACCTACTTGATATACTAGCTAGCGAACCCCGCCCTCGACCGCACATATTTCATCATCGCCTACGAAGTACGTACTACAAACTTTATCAAAGTTCACATAAACATTCTATAGCATTTTTGTTCGATAAAAATTCACTTAGAATACTAAACGATATTATGCGACATGAAACGTAACATTTGTTTCTTGTTTTCGACGAAGGTTTCAAGTTATGTACATTACTTTATACCATATATTACACACATCCACAAACAAGTATGACGCTCATTCAGTATTTTAGCAAAAACAGTACAATGTAACACCGAGGGTGTTACACGACCCCACCTGTAAGGCTGGCTCGGCGTCAAGATCTTTGGCACCAAGCTCGACGCTAGGATCCAGAGCGCCGTACTGCCTGCCAGGTCAGCGTTCACGCCGCCAACGTGGCCTCGATCTAGGCGTCAAACCCTTTGGTGCCAAGACTTATAAGCTCGGCACCATTAACGATGGCGCCGAGCTAAAGATCCATATTTTAAAAACATACCTTCAGACATATTTATAAAAAAAAACTTTTAAAAAAGAGCAAAAAAAAACAAAAAAATCGGCCAGCAGCGCGGGTCAGCAGGGACACGGAGAGACCGCGGCGGTGTCACTTGAGGGGGAGGGGGCGAGCACGGGGTGCCGCCGCTGGAGGGTGCGGCTGCGCGAGGCAGAGTCCGTGACGAGATGGAGCAAAAGGCAATGGATTTTTCTAGGTGTTTCACGTCCGTGGGGGGCGGTGGAAAGGATAGTGGGGAGCATCCGGCTGCTGCAGATACGATCGGACGGTCTGCGTGGATTCACTGTGGATGAACGGGATCCTGAGTCCCACGTTTAAAGACTTTTATAGATGCTAGATATGTTCCATAAATACTAGAAAAATATTATAAATTTGTTATATACATTTTATCTTTGGTTGTACGTACCTGTGTTTGTGTCAATTCTCTATTTACTTTTAATATAGATGCAGATTTTTTTTAATAAAAATAGTAAAGTTTTTTTAAAATTTTCAAACTTTTTATCTCCTTAACTTATGATAAATATAAGGTTATATTAAAATTTAAGGTGCATAGGAAGTCCAAATCGATCTGCTGGAACTCTCAAATTATCCAAGCTACATATATTTTCTCATTGAGGGTGGGGATTTTTTTTTATCAAACATACCTGCATTAATATTAAGGAAAACGTACATAGACCAGTAGAAATACAGGTACGTCACAGTAGGATATTGAGGACAGCTGTCCAAACCTTTTTTGCACACAAGGACCTAGAGAAGACAAAAATTACAAACAAATCCCTGGACCTGTGTTCGCCATGGCCGCTTGCATCGGTCGCCACCGATCATCGCCGGAAGCCAACACCGGACGCCATCTTCCCCAAATCCGAGAGAGCTCCATGGCACGAACGCTTTGCAAAGAATCAAAGTAGACACTCGTCCCTAAGAACGAGATAAGGCACCGCTGAAAGCACATCGGCCGGGGCCACGCCCCAAGCACCCTCGGTCTTGGATCCAAGCCTGCCATCGACGACGACAGCCGCCACGGGGAGATCGAGCTCGATCCATCCTCCACATCGCCACAAAAACCACAGCTTCCTCTCCATCCATGAAACAAAAGGCCGACACCCAACTCACCTCGGCAAAATGCCGAACGGAGTGGGCGCCAATCGTTGACTCCTGTGCAGATCTCCGCGACCTCGCCGTTGACGTCAGAGCAGGACATCACCCAGGGCGAGGAAAAGACCGGGAGAAGTTATTCCCCTGCGTCGTCGCCGCCTCCACCTCGCCGACGCCGCCAGGAACAACAAGCCGCCGAGGAATGACACCCCGCCGGCAAACCCTAGCTCCACCGCCGAGAAGCGACGACGAGTATAACCTAGGTCTAGATAAGAAACTAGCTAACCTATGTACAGCCGCACGCCGATTCCCCGGTCCTCCTCTATCTCCTACGCCGAACTAGCCGCGCGGAGAGGGAAGGGGCCGGCAGAATCGTCGTCGGAAACGCTCGTCTGCTCCTTTTCATCCTGGACATATGTAGCAGAGGATAAGGAAGAGGGGAAAGTGTATTGAGGGTGGGGATTTGGGACCGGTGAAGATGGTCTAACGGGGGAGTCAGTGACGATTGGATGTTTATCTGCACGCTCCGTGTAAGATCTAACGATCGCGTGTTATTAGCCTGACTGAAAAACTGTATGCTACACTGGGCACTTCTAAACGTGTCCAACCTAACCCTGATTCCAATCACAATCTGCACACAGATGACCCATTTCTCTACTGACAAACCGACCAAAGCAGTTCTCTGGCCCACCTGTCTGTCTCCCAACAACCGCATCCACTGTGGCGATAAGAAAACACGTGTGCCCACCTGTCGCTCCAACCGCGCCGACCGACCAGAAAAACGAAAAGGAAACAAACTTCTTGACTACTCACAAATCCCTCTCAAACTTTCTTCCATTTTCTGTCAAAAAAATGAAATGAAATTTATGACTCTGGGACGCCAACCCTGACTCCGTTTGACGCGGCTCCGATAGTCACCGCCGGCGCCCTCGCCGCCGCCGCCGCCGCAGTCAACTCCTGAGACCTCGCCCCGCCTAGGGTTCGATTCGCACGCCCTCTGTTTATTTTTATCCATTCCTCGTCTCCGATTTTGTTTGCTTGATTTGCTCTCGCCGCATCTGATTCCGCCACCGCCGGAATGGATTGGGCGCAGCAGCAGAGCGTGAGCTTGCCGCTGCCGCGATCCGGGTACCAACCACCACGGATGCAGTACCAGCATGCCGGCAGCCGCAGCGGCATGCCGCCGTTCGCACGCGGCGGCGGCGCCTACAGCCGCGGACAGAAGCAGTTCTACCCGCCGCCGCCGCCGCCGCCGCCGCCTCCCCTCCCGGCGGCCGCGCTGCCTCTGCCGCCGCAGAACAAGTATGAGGTGCTCATGGAGGCCGGCCGCCTCGCTGCCGAGTACCTGGTGGCGAAGGGCGTGCTCCCACCGGGCTCCCTGCAGCAGCGCGGCGGCACAGTCGTCGCTGGAGGCTGGGGCCAGCTGCCGCCGCCGCCTCCACCTCCACCTCCACCTCCACTGCCGCTTTCGGTGACACAGGAAGCCCCAGCATACTATGGCGGCAGGAATGGCCGGCGGCAGGTGGATGATGAGCGTGGTATTCGTAACGCCCGCTCGCGGCGGAACCACGGTGGTGACTACAGTAGCAGCAACAGTAGTAACTATAATGGAAGGGGGAAAAGGAAATTTGGGGCTGACAATAAGTATTCAGATTGGACAAAGGATAGGGGAAGGAACAGGCGATATTCTGATATCCAGAGTTATGATGATGAGGATGATGATGGGGCTCCTGGGTTCAAAAGGGAGCGCCGAAGCGGTGGTGGGATTGACGAGGTTGGTAGTAGCGTGTCGGGGGTGGCTGAGGAGGGGCCATCATTGAAGGTGGAGGCGATGGGGGAGTCGGAGCTGGAGGATACTGGGTCAAAGGCTAGTTCTAACAGCAATGCCCAGCAGAAAGTTGATGCTTCGCAAGGGGTGGATGATGAAAATGAGGCAAACAAAATGCAGGAGAATAGTGTGGTGTCTAATTCAGACGTAGTCGAGCAAGCGTTGAATGGTGAGGATAATAGCAACAATGATTCTTCTGATGGTGTTCAAGAGGTAGAGACAAAACATTTGCCAGTGTCCTCAGGTGAAAAGGTCTCAGATGGGAGGCCTGAAGATAGTGGTGTTCTGAATGACAAGGTTGAAGATGGCAGTGCTTTGCATGAGAAGGCTGACGATGACACAACGTCAGAAGAGGTCTCTGTTATGGAGAACAATTTGCCTAATGACACTAGAAATTTGCTAAACTATTGTAGTTTTCGAAGAGTTCCAACAAGACCACGATCAGTGCTTGCAAACAGGAATGTTGGACCAGCTCAAAGAGAAATTGCTGTGTCTGAACAGGTCAATCCAGTTACTGCTGAAGAAATGTCCCAGATGGCAATGGATGGAGAAGCTAACACCAATTCCGTAACTAGCATCGAGGAAGACAGTAAAGATGAGCTGGTTGGCCAAGACCAAGAACATGCTGAACAAAGCACTATCTGCAATCAAGTGGCAGAATCAGTGACATTCCATGAAAAGGAAACACAAGGTGAAACTGAAGAAATGGAAGAACAGAAGAACATCCCTCGACATTATGAAGTTGAGGATAATAAGGAGACGAATGAACTGTCTCCTACATTTGCTTCTTGTCAGAATAACTTCAATTTGCAAGTTGAGAAAGGAATACAAATTTACAATTTAGATACACCACCACAAGATGAAGTGTTGATCGATCCACCTGATAAAGGGAAAACAGTTGATTCGGAGTTATTACCTAATATCAAAGCAGAAGATGCTGTGACAATGGAAGAGGAAAAGCTTGGCCAGTCTAGCTCATTTAAAATACGTGATCTCAACCTGGTTGGTAGTCCAGAGGTTGCTGACATGCGAGGTGACCCCCGTTTAGGCCAAAGCTCCACTGCTGGATGTTCAGTGGACCTACAAAATAATCAACAAGTTGACTTTGGAACAGCTCTTGGTAACAATCCAAGTAATACTGACACATGTGCCCCATTTCTTTTGGGAAATAAGGCAGTTCAAGTTATTGATATCGAAGATGACTCACCAATTGAAGCTGGTGCTTGTGACACTTCAAAATCAAAGTGAGTTATTCTTCTCTGCTGTTTCATCCTGGTGAAAGAATACATAGAGAGTCATAGAGAGAATGTCTTGTTTTCATTTCCGATATTATGGGTTGATAAAATACGGGGAATCAGAGACCTATGACTATGAGAAACTTGTCTTGGACTAGTTACCTTTAAGTGACCATCTTTTTATAGAAAATTATGAGTGGTAGCTACAAGTTATTTCTAAAAAAATGTGATGTTGGCAAACAAGGTCGGCAGCTATCATGCTACTAGTTGGTTCATGATTGATTCGAAGCAAATCTGCCATTATGTCAAATAGTCAACAGCATGGTATGCATTTTCACATTTATTTTCATTCAAGATAAACATGAAACCCATTCATAGTTACTGGAACATGAATTAATTTGGGGCTTTGGGCTGTAGTGGCAATCAAATTTTATCCTTAAGAACATTAATCAGACTTGTTACAGATTGCTGGCTAGCATGCATTTTGATTATAGAAACTATGTCATAGCAGTGCTGAGGATGGATTGGTGTCTTTCAATCTAATTATTGTTATTGGTCCATGCCACAGTTATTTCTGCATGGTGCACTGGTAATATGGATCAGCCATCTCTGGCCATGTTAGTCTATGCATTAGCTAACTGTTGTTACAATGTTTACTGGACATGCTTTTTTACCCCATGTGGCATCTGGCCACATATGTTGAATCTGATTCATTTGTGTACTAATACAATCTGCTGTCAATCAGAGGTGAGATGGTATATTCTAGCATGGAGGGCATGATGAACCCTCCGGCGAACACCGATGCTCTACATGGTATCCAAGATGGTTATAGTCTTGCAATTTCAGATTACCTCGGTGCTGATATGTCATGCTACCAATCAATACAAACAGAACTTCAAGATGGAATGGGCCTAAATAGTTCAGAGGTGAGGTTTCCAGCTATTTTTAGCCATCACATTGTAGACTTATGGTAAAGAATTCAGAATCACATATTGTTATGACCGGCGTCTACTATAATAGGCGTAGGCCCATTAGTGGCTAGAGGAGGACGCTGGCTATAGGGGCTAAGAGCCCATATTATTAGTATTAGCTATTTATGGTATTTATTCCTTAGTTATAGGATCCTAGAGAGGATAAAGACTCCGTAAACAATTGAGATTCGAATTAAGCAGAAGCAACATAATTGTTGCCGGCTTCCCTTGTGAGCCCTAGCCACACCTCCCCTTCCTCCTTGCGCTGTGATCACCACGGCGCCAACCCACCGCCGCTTCCCTAAGCCTCGCCCTCCGCTCTTCCATCCCTACAACCTTTGCAGCAATTCCGGTAGGGCATCTAGTCCTATCAATCTGGTATCAGAGATGTCAGGTCCTCTTTCCACCTCCACCAGCCCACCGCCGCCGCCGCCAATCACCACTGCTGCCATCCGCTTCGGCGGCCGCTCCGTCCTCTACAATGTCAATGGAGCAGATGACCGCGGCCATCCACGAGCTGTCCCGTTCCATGGTCGCGATGCAGTCCTACCTCATCAGCTCGCAGCAGCCGCTGCCCTCCCCACCGCGCCCACCATCGCTGCCACCGCCGCCGCAATCGGCCATGGCCTCCCTGCCGCCGGTGTTCCCTACTGGGATGCCCCAGTCTAGCGCAACCGGTGTGCCCATCCATCTACTGCAGATGCCGCCCTCCCCGTCGTCGATCCCATCTTATGCCCTAGCCCCGACGGTCGGGCCGGTGTATACGATGGCAACATTTCCGACGACCACGACGTTGGCTGCCCCAGCCCCTACCACAGGCGCCCTGATCCACTACGGTGGGGCGGTACAGCAGCCATCCTACACGGAGGGGGTTTTCTATAGAGGCGTTGATGGCCCTCTACTCTACGGCGGCAACATGCAGCACCACCCCGGCGCCTCGTCGTCCGGGGCCTTTGCTCCAGAACCAGCAGCTCCGGGTGTCAGCCACGGCGCTCACCCTCCGCGCTTCTACAAGTTGGAGTTCCCCACCTACGATGGCGCCGAGGATCCCCTCAATTGGCTCAATCATTGTGACCAGTTCTTCCACGGGTAGCGTACCTTGGCCTCGGACCGCACTTGGCTCGCGTCGTACCATCTCACCGGTGCGGCCCAAACATGGTACTACGCCCTCGAGCAAGACGAGGGCATGACTACGTGGGATCGTTTCAAGGAGCTGTGAAATCTGCAATTTGGGCCGGCGGTTCGTGGGACCCGTCTATCCGAACTTGCTCACCTGCCCTTCACCTCCACGGTATAGGACTACTCCGAATGCTTCAATGCGGTGCTCTGTCATGCTCGAAACCTCTTTGCGTCCCAGAAGGCAGAGTTGTTTGTGGGCGGGCTTTCGGAGCACATTAATGTCGACGTGGAGCTGCGGGAGCCCCAGAACCTCCAAACGGCCATGTATTTGGCCAGGGCCTTTGAGCGCCGCGCCGCTGCCACAACGATGGCCACTCCTCAGCGTGGCGCCTAGCCTCCTCAATGCCTGGGCATCTCAGCGCTGTTGCGGCCTGCTGCAGCGGTACCAGCAGCCCCGGGGGCGACCACAACTCAAGCACCAGAGGGCGCTGCAGCCCCTGCTCGTCCTTTCCGCCGCCTGTCCCCAGCGGAGCAATTGGAGCGTCGCCGCCAAGGTCTCTGCTACAATTGTGATGAGCCCTATGTGCACGGTCATGTGTGCCAGCGCCTATTCTACCTCGAAGCGGCGGATTTCCTCGACGATGACATACCAGCGGAGGTGGCCGCTGTGGCTGCTTTTCCGGAGGAGGCTGCTGTGCCTGCGCCTGCACCAGCAGTGGGGCAGGAACCTGCAACCCAGCCTCAGGTGTCCCTCTACGCCATTGCCGGCATCCGGATCGAGAATGCTATGCTCCTTCCAGTCTCCGTACATGGCCACTGGCTTGTGGCGCTCCTCGACTCTGGCTCGACGCACAACTTCATCAACGCTGATCTCCTGCGCCGCCTACAGCTCTCTACAGCACCACACCCTACCATGCGGGTACTGGTGGCCAACGGCGATCGTGTGCCTTGCGAAGGCGTCACCCGAGATGTGGCCCTGGCCATTGGTACAGAGGAGTTCACCATCAGCTGCTATGGCATCAGCCTGGGTTATTCTGGGCGTCGAGTTCCTACGTACCCTGGGCCCTATCCTCTGGGATTTCGAGGATTTGTGCATGGCTTTCACACGGGGCGCCCGACGCATTTTGTGGAAGGGCCTGGGGTCCCCCCGCGACGACATCTGGGAACCAGCTGCGCGGGCGATCGCCGCTGCCCCTGCCCAGCCACTACTAGACCGGCTCCTGGAGCAGTTTGAGCCGGTCTTCACCGAGCCATAGGGGCTCCCTCCGATGCGGCCGTATGATCACCGCATCCACCTGCTGCCGGGTACAACTCCGGTCGCCGTTCGCCCCTATCGCTACCCCCAGCTGCAGAAGGACAAGTTGGAGCGTCAGTGCGCTGCTATGCTCGCCCAAGGCGTCATCCGGCCGAGCACGTCCCCGTTCTCCGCCCTCGTGTTGCTGGTGCGCAAGGCGGACAACTCCTGGTGCTTTTGCATCGACTACCGGGCCCTCAACGCCAAGACGTCCAAGGACAAATTCCCGATTCCGTTCGTCGATGAGCTTCTCGACGAGCTTCATGGGGCTCGCTTCTTCACCAAGCTCGATTTGCGCTCGGGCTACCACCAAGTGCGGATGCACCCCGATGACATCGCCAAGACGGTGTTCCGCACTCACCATGGCCATTTTGAGTTCCTGGTCATGCCGTTCGGCCTTTCCAACGCACCGGCGACTTTCCAGGCTTTGATGAACGACGTGCTCCGCCTCTTTTTGCGCAGGTTCGTCCTTGTGTTTTTCGACGACATACTCATATATAGCCCCTCCTGGGCCGAACACCTGCAGCACCTCAGCATCGTCCTCCAAGCACTTCGGGCGCACCAGCTCCACCTCAAGCGCTCCAAGTGCTCTTTTGGGACATCGTCGGTGACCTACCTTGGCCATGTGATATCAGCAAGCGGCGTCGCTATGGACGCCGACAAGGTGGCTGCGGTCGCCTCGTGGCCGGCCCCTCGCTCTGCCCGTGGGCTGCGGGGCTTCTTGGGCCTCGCCGGCTACTACAGGAAGTTCATCCACGACTTCGGCCTCATCGCTGCGCCACTGACGTGCCTCCTGCGGAAGGATGCATTCGCCTGGGACGACGAGGCGGACGCAGCGTTTCAGGCACTCAAGGGTGCCCTATCCACGGGACCCGTCCTCCAAATGCCTGACTTTGACAAGCAGTTCGTGGTGGACTGTGACGTGTCAGGTGCGGGGTTCGGCACTGTTCTCCACCAAGACGCCGGACCCCTCGCTTTCTTCAGCCGACCCTTCGCTGCTCGCCATCTCAAGCTTGCCGCCTACGAACGCGAGCTGATTGGGCTGGTTCAGGCTGTACAACCTCAACACCAGTGGATCAGCAAGTTGTTTGGCTTTGATTTTGCTGTGGAGTATCGCCCTGGCCGCCTGAACATCGTGGCGGATGCGCTGTCCCGCCGTGGCATGGAGGAGGGTATAGCTCCTGTTCCTGCTGCTCATGCCCTCTCCGGGCCGACGTTCGCCCTCTTTGATGACATTCGTCGGGCTACAATAGCAGTTGCGGACACCCAGCAGCTCCTCCAGCGCTTGCAGGCTGGTGAGCTGCCGGCATCGTGGCACTTCGACGACGGTCTCCTTCTCCACGGGTCCTGCATCTTTGTCCCTGACCATGAGGACCTGCACCACCAAGTCCTCTTGGCTCATTCGGCGGGCCATGAGGGAGTCTAGAAGACTCTGTACCGCCTACGCGTCGACTTCTACATTTCAGGAGACCGCGCCCTTGTCCAGGATTGGGTGCGGGCGTGCAGCACGTGCCAGCGGAACAAGACGGAGTCGCTACAGCCTGCCGGCCTGCTGGAGCCCCTCGAAGTACCGTCTCAGGTGTGGGCGGATATCTCCATGGACTTCATCGAGGGGCTGCCCAAGGTCAGCGGCAAATCCGTCATTTTCACGGTGGTCGACCGCTTCTCCAAGTATGCGCATTTCATCGCCCTGGGTCACCCCTACACCGTCGCCTCCGTCGCCCGTGCTTTCTTCGACAGCATCGTTCGACTGCATGGTTTCCCTTCTTCCATCGTCAGCGACAGGGACCCCGTGTTCACCGGTCACGTGTGGCGTGACCTCTTCAAGATGGCAGGCATCACCTTGCGCATGAGCACGGCCTTCCACCCTCAGACAAACGACCAGTCGGAGGTGGTCAACAAGGTGATTGCGATGTATTTACGTTGTGTTACAGGTGATCGGCCGCTGGCGTGGGTGGACTGGTTGCCTTGGGCGGAGTATTGCTACAACACCTTTCATACCGCCCTGCGTGCCACCCCGTTCGAAGTGGTCTACGGCCGGCCGCCCCCGCCGATACTACCATACAAGCCGGGGTCAGCGCGTACTGACACGGCTGACGCCTTACTCCGTAGCCGCGATGAGGTGTTGGCTGAGGTCCGGCAGCGCCTCCTTCAGGCGCAGCAGCTGTCTAAGAAGTACTACGACGCCGGCCACCGCGACCTAGAGTTTGCTGTGGGCGATTGGGTTTGGCTGCGCCTGCTTCATCGGACCAGCAGTCTTTGGAGCCCTGGGCCAAAGGGAAGCTTGGCCCTCGCTACGCTGGCCCATTCCAAGTGCTGGAGCGCATTGGCAGGGTTGCCTACCGACTGCAGCTTCCGGCCGGCACTCGACTGCATGACGTCTTCCATGTGGGCTTGCTCAAGCCTCACAAGGGGGATCCTCCGGCCGCGCCTGCTGCTCTACCGCCGCTGCTGGATGGTCGGCTCCTTCCTGCTCCTGAGCGCGCTCTCCGAGCTCAGCTCCGGCGGGGCGCTTGGCACGTCCTCATCCAATGGCGCAGACTGCCTAGCGACGAAGCCACCTGGGAGCTCCTCGATGACTTCAAAGGCCTCTACCCCGACTTTCAACTCGAGGACGAGCTGTTTGCGCAGGCGGGGAGAGATGTTATGACCGGCGTCTACTATAATAGGCGCAGGCCCATTAGTGGCTAGAGGAGGACGCCGGCTATAGGGGCTAAGAGCCCATATTATTATTATTAGCTATTTACGGTATTTATTCCTTAATTATAGGATCCTAGAGAGGATAAAAACTCTGTAAACAATTAAGATTCGAATTAAGTAGAAGCAACATAATTGTTGTCGGCTTCCCTTGGGAGCCCTAGCCGCACCGCACCTCCTCTTCCTCCTTGCGCTGTGATCACCACGGCGCCAACCCGCCGCCGCTTCCCTAAGCCTCGCTCTCCACTCTTCCATCCCTACAACTTTCGCAACAACTCCGGTAGGGCATCTAGTCGTATCACATATTGCCTCATTTCTGTCATCTGTAATGGAGTACTTCAATCATTTTTTGGTTATTGTTCCTGCAGGGCATAACTGTGATGGATGATCCAATATACAGTTCTCTTGGTGACATAGGTAACTTTTCTGCTTCTTCGCTTTGTCTTTATGCAATTATGTGGTTTTATTATATTGTCATTTCTTGTTAACTGTGTGGCTTTGCTGGCATTCTTTCATTTCCCCTTTTTACTCTGAATGTGTTGAAAATTTGAAACAGACATAAGATATGTGATTTAATTTCTTAATTTTCCTAAAGAGAGAAGGGGAAATGCATCATGTCCAAAGATCCTTGGTCCTTGTGCGTTGTTTGTTAAATGTTATTCTTTATGGTTTCAGGTTTTATGGAGGTTTGGGACCAGCAACCTCAAGACTATGAAAAGTTCTTCTGAGGGACCAACTCGTGTCGCTGAAACTTCTGGAGTTCGACTGATAAATACCAGTTACACTTGCATAGGCAGAAATAAAGCAGCAGATCGTGCCTAACAATTAGAGCAGCACCTCATGCCTTGTATGTTACAGGCCATACATACTGGGCTTTTGTAATACAAGGGTCTGCGTCGGCAGCTCAAAGAGCAGATATGTTCGGAGTCCCTGCCTTGCCGGACAGTGGTGTAAAAAGTTGTCGTATAGCTGTCATGTAATTCAAGGGAATTGACTATAGCTGTCTTGTAATTCAAGGGAATTGACCTAAGCACGATAGAGTATTCATACGAAACAATTCTTCATTTGTAAACACTTACACATTCCAAAATAAAATTGTTTATTTGTTATATCTGTGTTCTTGTTGCTCTAGTTGTGTGGTTTGTGGCTTGTAACTTGTAAGCTTGTTTGTATAGGAATCGATGCAAATCCCTTCTAATAGGTGTAGTTGTTTTTTTAACAAACTTCCTTTTTTAATCAAGAGGTGAATGTGTGAAAAAGGTCCCGGTAGCCCAATAGCAAGAAGGCAGATGAATTCATGAAAAAACACTCAGTCGGAGAAAAGAAGTCAATAAATCCGGAGTAATATGCATCATAGGCCTTTGAACTTGTCTTGGGGTGCCACATAGGTTCACATACTCTTAAATCATACTTCTGGCACCTTAATGTTGTTTAAGTATGTCACTTAGGTTCATAACTCATCGAAACATGGTTTTGGCCGACGTGGCGCAAGCGCATGTGAGCCGTGCGTTTTCTTATTAAAGAAATATACCTTTCCTTCTCTCTCATCTCTTATGACCATCCTTCCGAACCAATGCTGAACGGCGTGTAGTACCTCAATGGCAAAGAGAGGTAGGTACGCGAGCAAGGGGGCAGCTCCCTGTCCTCGCCTTCATCTTGGGCAAGGCATGCGAGTGCCTGTCCAGTCATCGTTCCTCACCCACCACTACCTCCCCATCAACGCGGCGTCCTCGGTGGCCAACCGCGACCACAGGATCCGGCGCATGAAGTGCATGCTCGACGCGGCCGACCTCGAGCTCGTCAAGCTGATGGTCATGGGCGAAGGGCAGGACCTCGATGACGCGCTCGCGCGCCGCGTCCAGGCCGTCGGGCTCCACCACTGGAGGAAAAGCAGCAGCTGCTCAGGTGGTTGGCTCCCCTCCTCCGTGCACAAGCAGAAACACCAGCAGCTCAACTCGGCAACATCCTGGGTGCTCGCCTCGTGTGACCAGCACGGGCGGCGGCGGCGACGGCGCCGGCGGAGGGCGCGGTGAGCGCCTGGTGCTGCTGCTGCACGTGCGCCGCCATGACCGCCGGCTAGCTGGACGTCCACAACCAGTTCACGCTCTGCGACTTCGAGGCGTTCAAGGCGCTGGCCAGCAACTACCTGAGACTCAAGCACCACAAGCTGTACCCGCAGGTGGAGGAGGGCTTCCACGCCGCTAGTGCCCGCCTCAGTCCCGCCGAGCTCGGCGAGGTCATGCTGGCCAACCGCGCGTCCCCGAGTCGCGCGCTCCGCATGAGCTTCTCCAACTCGGAGTCGAGCGCGCTGGTGGCCTCGTCCAGCAGCAGGATGACGGAGTTGCAGGCGCTGGAGGGCCTGGCGTTGCTGGGGCAGGTGTTGACGAGCGCCACCTCGTGTGCCTGCTCCTGCATGCAGATGAGTTTGGCATAGTTGCCATTCTAGCCCTTGGCCATGAGCTCGTCGTG